>NC_063258.1:8816639-9024191 GCF_019578655.1 Ricinus communis
GTTGTTTTCTCATATTCATAAATATACACATTTTGCGGGGTTAGTTTCTTATATTGATAAGTATACCACTTTCATAAGGTCGTTTTCTTATATTAAATTATTAGCACTATTATGAGGTTGTTTTCTCTAAATCATAGATATACATGTTTTACGGTGTTATTTTTTTATATTAACAAATATACCGCTTTTACGGGGTTGTCTTCTCATATTATAAAATTAATCCATTTAAGAGGTTATTTTCTCATACTCACAAATATACCAGAATTACAGGGTTATTTCCTCAAATTCATAAATAACACCGAATTACGGGGTTGTTCTCTAATATTTATAAATATACTCCTCTTACAGGGTTGTTTTCTCATATTAAAAAATTTACCCCTTCTATGATGCTCTTCTCTTCGACTCGCAATTACACTACTTTCACGGGGTTGTTTTCTTAGATTCATAAATATACATGTTTTAAGGGGTTATTTTCTCCAATTGATAAATATCCCCATATGTTACGGGGTTGTTTTCTAATATTTATAAATATACTCCTCTTACGGGGTTGTTTTCTCATATTAAAAATTTACCCCTTCTATGATGTTGTTTTCTTCGATTTGTAATTACACTATTTCTACGGCGTTGTTTTTTTAGATTCATTAATATACATGTTATACGGGGTTATTTTCTTATATTGACAAATACACCCCTTTTTATGGAGTTGTTTTTTCATATTATAAAATTAACCCGTTTAATGGGTTGTTTTCTCATACTCACAAATATACTACAATTACAGGGTTATTTTCTCTGATTGATAAATATCCCCATGTTACGGGATTGATTTCTAGTATTTAAAAATATACCCCTCTTACGGCGTTATTTTCTCATATTAAAAAATTTACTCCTCGATCTTTGTTTAAGCGGACTCCATGATTACACACTACTTTTACTACCCAGGGTGGTTTCTCAGATTCATAAATATACATGTTTTACGGGGTTATTTTCTTATGTGGATAAATATACCCCTTTTACAAGATTGTTTTCTCATATTATAAAATTAACCCATTGAAGGGGTTGTTTTCTCATACTCACCAACATACCACAATTACAGGGTTATTTTCTCCGATTAATAAATATCCCCGTATTACGGGGTTATTTTCAAATATTTATAAATATACCCCTCTTACGGAGTTGTTTTCTCATATT
Organism: Ricinus communis; assembly: GCF_019578655.1. Lineage (NCBI taxonomy): Eukaryota > Viridiplantae > Streptophyta > Magnoliopsida > Malpighiales > Euphorbiaceae > Ricinus > Ricinus communis. The sequence goes on from NC_063258.1 coordinate 8,817,828, forward strand.
AAACAATTCACTCTTTCTACGACGTTGTTTTCTTATACTCGCAATTACATTACTTTTACGGGGTTGTTTTCTCCGATTTATAAATATACATGTTTTACGAGATTATTTTCTTATACTGATAAATATAGCACTTTTACGGGGTCATTATCTCATATTAAATTATTAGCAATATTATGGGATTATTTTTTCAAATTCATAAATAAACACGTTTTACGGGATTATTTTCTCATATTGACAAATATATCGCTTTCACGGGATTGTTTTCTCATATTATAAAGTTAACCCTTTTGAGGGGTTTTTTTCTCATACTCAGAAATATACCGAGAATACGGGGTTATTTTCTCCGATTGATAAATATCCCTGTGTTATGGGGTTGTTTTTTAATATTTATAAATATATCCCTCTTACGGGGTTATTTTCTCATATTAATAAATTTACCCCTACTACGAGGCTGTTCTCTTAGACTCGCAATTGCAATACTTTTACGAGGTTGTTTTCTCAAATTCATAAATAAACACGTTTTATGAGGTTATTTTCTTATATTGATAAATATACCACTTTTACAGGGTCGTTTTCTCATATTATAAAATTAACCCTTTTGAGGTTATTTTCTCCGATTCATAAATAACCCTGTATTACGAGGTTGTTTTCTAATATTTATACATATTCCCGTTTTACGGGGTTGTTTTCTCATATTAATAAATTTACTACGAGGCTGTTCTCTTAGACTCGTAATTACACTACTTTTACGGGGTTCTTGTCTCAGATTCATAAATAAATGCGTTTTACGGGGTTATTTTCTTATATTGATAAAGATACATTTTTATAGGGTCTTTTTCTCATATTAAATTATTAGCACTATTATAGGGTTGTTTTCTCAAATTCATAAATGTATACGTTTTACGGGATTATTTTCTTACATTGACAAATATACCCCTTTTACGGGATGGTTTTCTAAAATTTTAAAATTAATCCATTTAAGAGGTTGTTTTCTCATACTTACAAATATACCAAAATTACGGGGTTATTTTCTCCGATTGTTAAATATCCCCTTATTACAGGATTGTTTGCTAATATTTATAAATATACCTGTCTTACGAGGTTATTTTCTCATATTAAAAATTTTACCCCTTTTACGATGTTGTTTTCTTCGACTCGCAATTACACTACTTTTACGGGGTTGTTTTCTCAGATTCATAAATATACACGTTTTATGGGGTTATTTTTTTATATTGATAAATTTACCATTTTTTCGAGGTCATTTTCTCATATTAAATTATTAGCACTCTTACGTGGTTATTTTCTCAAATTCATAAATATACATGTTTTACGGGATTATTTTCTTATATTAACAAATATACCCCTTCTACGGGGTTGTTTTGTGATATTATGAAATTAACCCATTTAAGGGGTTGTTTTCTCATACTCACAAATATACCATAATTACGGGGTTATTTTTTTCGATTAATAAATATCCTCGTATTACGGTGTTATTTTCTAATATTTATAAATATACCCCTCTTACGGGGTTATTTTCTTACATTAAAATATTTACCGCGTCTATGATGCTGTTTTCTGACTCACAATTACACTATTTTTACGGGTTTGTTTTCTTATATTCATAAATATACACATTTTACGGAATTATTTTCTTATATTAATAAATATACCACTTTTATGGGGTCGTTTTCTCATATTATATTATTAGCCTTATTATGGGCTTGTTTTCTCAAATTCATTAATATACATGTTTTACAGGGTTCTTTTCTTATATTGATAAATATACCTCTTTTACGGGGTTATTTTCTCATATTATAAAGTTTACCCATTTAAGGGGTTATTTTCTCATACTCACAAATATACCACAATTATGAGGTTATTTCATTAGATTCATGAACATTACCGTATTACGGGACTATTCTCTAATATTTATAAATATACCACTCTTATGGATTATTTTCCCACATTAAAATATTTACCACTTCTACGAGGCTGTTTTCTGATACTCGTAATTACACTACTTTTACGTGGTTGTTTTTTTATATTCATAAATATACACGTTTTATTGAGTTATTTCCTTATATTGATAAATATACCACTTTTACGGGGTCGTTTTCTCATATTATATTATTAGCATTATTATGAGGTTGTTTTCTCAAATTCATTAATATATATGTTTTACGGGGTTCTTTTCTTATATTGATAAATATACCCCATTTACGGGGTTGTTTTCTTATATTATAAAATTAACCCATTTAAGGGGTTATTTTCTCAAACTCACAAATATACCACAATTATGATGTTACTTCATCAGATTCATGAACATTACCGTATTACGGGGCTGTTTTCGAATATTTATAAATATACCCTTCTTACGGGGTTATTTTCTAATATTAAAAAACTCACCCCTTCTACGACGTTGTTTTCTTAGACTCGTAATTACACTATTTTTATGGGGTTGTTTTCTCAGATTCATAAATATACACGTTTTATAGGGTTATTTTCTTATATTGATAAATATACCACTTTATGGGGTTGTTTTCTCATATTAAATTATTAACACTATTATAGGGTTGTTTTCTCAAATTTATTAATATATACGTTTTACGGGGTTATTTTTTTATATCAACAAATATACCCATTTTACGGGGTTATTTTCTAATATTTATAAATATTTAAGGGTTTGTTTTGTTATACTCACAAATATACCATAATTACGGGGTTATTTTCTCCGATTAATAAATATCCCGGTATTACGGGGTTGTTTTCTAATATTTATAAATATACCTCTATTACGGGGTTATTTTCTCACATTGAAAAATTTACCATAATTACGGGGTTATTTTCTCACATTGAAAAATTTAGTCCTACTACGAGGCTATTCTCTTAGGCTTGCAATTATACTACATTTACGGGATTGTTTTCTCAGATTTATAAATATATAAGTTTTACGGGGTTATTTTTTTATATTGATAAATATACCGCTTTTATAGTGTCGTTTTCTCATATTAAATTATTAGCACTACTATGGGGTTGTTTCTTCAAATTCATCAATATACACATTTTACGGGGTTATTTTCTTATATTGACAAATATACCTCTTTTATGGGGTTATTTTCTCATATTATAAAATTAATCCATTTAAGGAGTTGTTTTCTCACACTCACAATATACCACAATTACGGGGTTATTTCATCAGATTCATAAATATCACCGTAATACGGGGCTGTTTTTTAATATTTATAAATATACCCCTCTTACAGGGTTATTCTCTCATATTATAACATTTACCTCTTCTGCGAGGATGTTTTGTTAGACTCGCAATTACACTACTTTTACGAGGTTGTTTTCTGAGATTCATAAATATACACATTTTACAGGGTTATTTTCTTATATTGATAAATATATCACTTTTACGGCATCGTTTTCTCATATTAAATTATTAGCACTACTATGTGGTTATTTTCCCAAATTCATAAATATACATGTTTTACAAATTGTTATCTTATATCAACAAATATACCATTTTACGGGATTGTTTTCTCATATTATAAAATTAACCCATTTGAGGGATTGTTTTCTGATACTCATAAATATACCAAAATAACGGGGTTCTTTTCTCTGATTGATAAATATTCCCACATTACGAGGTTGTTTTCTAATATTTATGAATATACCCCTATTATAGGATTATTTTCTCATATTAAAAGATTTACCGATACTATGAGGTTGTTCTCTTAGACTCGCAATTACACTACTTTTACAGGGTTGTTTTCTCAGATTCATAACTATACAAGTTTTACGGGGTCATTTTCTTATATTGATAAATATACCACTTTTACAGCGTCGTTTTGGTATATTAAATTATTAGCACTATTATGGGATTATTTTTTAAAATTCATAAATATACACATTTTACGGAGTTATTTTCTTATATTGACAAATATACCCCTTTTACGAGGTGGTTTTCTCATATTATAAAATTAATCCATTTAAGGGGTTGTTTACGCATACTAAAAAATATACCACAATTCCGGGGTTATTTCATTAGATTCATAAATATCACCGTATTACAGAGCTGTTTTCTAATATTTATAAATATACCCCTTTAAGGGGGTTGTTTTGTCATATTAAAAAATTTACCCGTTCTACGATGTTATTTTCTTGGACTCGCAATTACATTGCTTTTACGAGGTTGTTTTCTCAGATTTATAAATATACACGTTTTACGGGATTATTTTCTTATATTGTTAAATACACCACTTTTAGAGTGTCGTTTTCTCATATTAAATTATTAGCACTACTATAGGGTTGTTTTCTCAAATTCATAAATATACATGTTTTACACGATTATTTTCTTATATCGACAAATATACTCACATTAAAGGTGTTGTTTTCTCAAACTCACAAATATACCACAATTACGGAGTTATTTTCTCCAATTCATAAATATACCTGTATTACGAGATTGTTTTCTAATATTTATAAATACACCCCACTTACAGGATTTTTTTCTCGTATTAAAAGATTTATCCCTACTACGAGGCTGTTCTCTTAGACTCCTAATTACACTACTTTTACGGGGTTGTTTTCTCAGATTCATAAATATACCAGTTTTATGGGGTTATTTTCTTATATTGATAAATATACCACTTTTACGGCGTTGTTTTCTCATATTAAATTATTAGCACTATTATGAGGTTGTTTTTTCAAATTCATAAATATACACGTTTTACGGGGTTGTTTTCTTATATTGACAAATATACCTCTTTTACTGGGTTGTTTTCTCATACTCACAAATATACCACAATTACGGGTTATTTCATCAGATTCATAAATATCACTGTTTTACTGGGCTGTTTTGTAATATTTATAACTATACCCCTCTTACGGGGTTGTTTTCTCATATTAAAAAATTTACCCTTTCAACGAGACTGTTTTGTTAGACTCGCAATTACACTACTTTTATGGAGTTGTTTTCACAAATTCATAAATATACACGTTTTACGGAGTTATTTTGTTATATTGATAAATATACCACTTTTACAGCGTTGTTTTCTCAAATTCATAAATATATATGTTTTACAAGATTATTTTCTTATATAAAAAAATTTACCCGTTTTACGATGTTGTTTTCTCATATTATAAAATTAACCCATTTAAGGGGTTGTTTTCTCATACTCACAAATATACTAAAATAATGGGGTTATTTTGTCTGATTGATAAGTATTCTCATATTACGATATTGTTTTCTAATATTTATGAATATACTCCTATTATAGGGTTGTTTTCTCATATTAAAAGATTTAACCATACTACGAGGCTGTTCTCTTAGACTCGCAATTACACTACTTTTACGGGGTTGTTTTTTCAGATTCATAAATATACAAGTTTTACGGGGTTATTTTGTTATATTGATAAATATACCACTTTTACAGTGTCGTTTTCTCATATTAAATTATTAGCACTATTATGGGATTATTTTTTAAAATTCATAAATATACATGTTTTACGGGGTTATTTTATTATTTTGACAAATATACCTCTTTTAAGGGGTTGTTTTCTCATATTATAAAATTGATCCATTTAAGGGGTTGTTTTCTCATACTCACAAATATACCACAATTACGGATTTATTTCATCAGATTAATAAATATCACCGTATTATGGGGTTGTTCTCTAATATTTATAACTATGCTACTCTTACGGGATTATTCTCCCACATTAAAAAATTTACCTCTTCTACGACGCTGTTTTTTGAGACTCGCAACTACACTACTTTTACGTGGTTGTTTTTTCAAATTCATAAATATACACGTTTTACGGAGTTATTTTCTTATATTGATAAATATACCACTTTTACTCATATTAAAGTATTTACACTACTATAGGGTTATTTACTCAAATTTATAAATATACATATTTTAAAGGATTATTTTCTTATTTCGACAAATATAGTCGTTTTACGGGGTTGTTTTCTCATATTATAAAATTAACCCATTTAACGGATTGTTTTCTCACACTTATAAATATACCACAATTACGGGGTTATTTCATCAGATTCATAAATATCACTGTATTACGGGGCTGTTTTCTAATATTTATAAATATACCATCCTTACGGAGTTATTTTCTAATATTAAAAAGTTCACCCCTTCTACGACGCTGTTTTCTTGGACTCGAAATCACCCTACTTTAATGGGGTTTTTTTCTTAGATTCATAAATATAAAATTTTTACGGGGTTATTTTCTTATGTTGATAAATATACTACTTTTATGGCGTCGTTTTCTCATATTAAATTATTAGCACTATTATAGGGTTGTTTTTTTAAATTCATAAATATACACGTTTTACGCGGTTATTTTCTTATATTATAAAGTTAACCCATTTAAAGTGATTTTTTCTCATACTCACAAATATATCAAAATTACAGGGTTATTTTTTCGATTGATAAATATCTTCGTATTACGGTGTTTCTTTCTAATATTTATAAATATACCTCTCTTACAGGGTTATTTTCTCACATTCAAAAATTTACTCGTACTACGAGGCTGCTCTTTTAGACTCGCAATTATACTACATTTACGGGATTATTTTCTCAGATTTATAGATTTACAAGTTTTACGGGGTTATTTTGTTATATTGATAAATATACCACTTTTACGGGGTCTTTTTCTCATATTGAATTATTAGCACTATTATGAGGTTGTTTTCTCAAATTCATGAATGTACACATTTTACAGGATTATTTACTTACATTGATAAATATACCCCTTTTACGGGATGGTTTTCTCATATTATAAAATTAACCCATTTAAGGGGTTGTTTTCTCATACTCATACCAAAATTACGGGGTTACTTTCTCCAATTGATAAATATCCCCTTATTACGGGATTGTTTGCTAATATTTGTAAATATACCCCTCTTACGGGGTTATTCTCTCATATTAAAAAATTTACCTCTTCTACAATGTTGTTTTCTTAGACTTGCAATTACACTATTTTTACGGGGTTGTTTTCTCAGATTCATAAATATACATGTTTTATGGGGTTATTTTCTTATATTGATAAATATACCACTTTTTTGAGGTCGTTTTCTCATATTAAATTATTAGCACTCTTATGTGGTTATTTTCTCAAATTCATAAATATACACGTTTTACGGGATTATTTTCTTATATTGACAAATATACCCCTTTTACGGGGTTGTTTTCTGATATTATAAAATTAACCCATTTAAGGGGTTATTCTCTCATACTCACAAATATACCATAATTTCGGGGTTATTTTCTCCGATTAATAAATATCCCCGTATTACAGGGTTGTTTTCTAATATTTATAAATATACCCCTCTTACGAGGTTATTTTCTCACATTAAAAAATTTACTCCTACTACAAGGTTGTTCTCTTAGACTCGCATTTATACTACATTTACGGGGTTGTTTTCTCAGATTCATAAATATACAAGTTTTACGGGCTTATTTTCTTATATTGATAAATATACCACTTTTATGGCGTCGTTTTCTCATATTAAATTATTAGCACTATTATGTGGTTGTTTTTTCAAATTCATAAATATACACGTTTTATGGGGTTATTTTCTTATATTATAAAGTTAACCCATTTAAGGTAATTTTTTCCCATACTCACAAATATACTAAAATTACAGGGTTATTTTTTCCGATTGATAAATATCCCCTTATTACAGGGTTGTCTGCTAATATTTATAAATATATCCCTCTTACGGGGTTATTTTCTCATATTAAAATTTTACCTTTCTACAAAGCTATTTTCTTAAGTCTAGTTTGGTCACTTAAGTATCCAAATAAGCCGGCGCCAGAGAGTAATGCTCAACCAAGGACTTTTTTTCCGGCAACACACTCTACTCAGCCCAAAGTGCAATACTCGACCAGGACAAGTCCTAAATTTACATTTTTAAATTTACCATTTTTACTATCTGTTTTAGATTTCTACCGGTGCGTACGCAGTCTTGATGCAACCCATCAAGTGGCATGTTCTACTGCCGCCCCATTCCGATTTAACAAGCAATCAGTAAAATCATAATGCAGAAAATGAAACATATATAAATAGTGAATAAATAAATAATTAAAATATTAAATCATGTAATCATAACTATTTCATAAAATCTTGATATGACACATGTAAACAGACATATGATTTTAACTCACAGCTTTGACGACCTCCCAGCTACGCTCACGATGCCTCGGTGGGCGGAGCCGGCGCGGATTATCGGGGACGCTTGATCACTCGGTCGACTCGCCTCCAGCAGCTGGAGTCCGATCGAAGATCCGAACGTTCCTACGGACTCGAGTTAATGCACTGATGACGATCCCAGCTTTTGATCTTCCAATCCAACCCCTAATCATCCAGTGGGATTTATGGATGATCTCGACCGTCAATTTTCGAATGGAGTCTGATCGCCGCGAAACTGGTGCCATTGGAAAGCTCGAGCTGAGTAGAGTCCGGACATGCCCTTTGATCGGTCATAGCTCAACGGAACTCGCTAGAAAAGCTCAAAATTCTAGCTGCCTTCACCTTGCCGGAACTACTTCCTCCGGCCACCAAAACCAATGTTTACACTCCCAAAAGGAAGCCCTCAACTCACCAGTCATTTCAAGATCGACCTCGCCGCCATTGGCCGCCGGAAACGCCTGGAACGGCGCCGACAACCGTTGCCCCCCCTTTTCTCTCTCCTTCCGCTGCCTCTGATAAGCTCGCCGGCTTGACTCTTCCTGCATGACTTCTGCGCCCAAGCGGTCGATCACGTGGCCGGCCCCTCTCCTTCCTCCTTTCTCTCTTCTTCGCCTACCCCCCCGACGCCATCTTCTTCTTCCCTTTCTTTTCTTTCTTTTCTTTTCTTAATTATCGGCATTTAATCCCTGTACTTTTCTTCTTTACCATTTAGTCCCTCAACTTCTTTAATTACAAAAAATTTCATCCTGCAAAATTTCTGATTAACCTTTCAACCTTTGGGTCAAATTAGAATTATTGAAAATATAAAATTACTTATTTACCCTTGCTTTTAAATATAAAATTACTAAAATGGCCTTGCCGACACATTTAATTACAAAAATACTAACCATACAAATTTTAATTAAAACCCCAAATTAATAAAAATTATATTTTTAACCCTTATTTCAAAATTAATTATCAATTTAATCCTAACACTTTATTAACTTAATTAATCAATTTGCTAACTAATTTTCAATTAAAATCAACACCATTTGTTAATTAAAATTTATCATTCCCCAATAAATTCTTTATAAAAATATTATTTACTATTCCTTTCATGACTTTCAAATATAAAAGTTAATTCATATATTCATATTGGAAAAAAACTAAATGACAGAAAATATAATCTATTTCTCAAAGAATTTATTTAATTAATTTCTTAAAAATCAGACTAATTAAATATAGAAAATATTTCCTTATTTTGTCTAGAATTAAAATTCTATTTAAATCATCCCAATTAAATCAAATAAAAATAAAATTAAATTAAATTAAATAAAAACTCGTTATTAATTATTACTAATATTATTATTATTAAAAGAAAAATTCTAGGTATTACATACGAGGTTATTTTCTAATATTGACAAATATACTCCTTTTACGGGATTGTTTTATCATATTATAAAATTAACCCATTTAAGAGGTTGTTTTCTCATACTCACAAATATACCACAATGACGGGGATATTTCATCATATGCATAAATATCACCGATTTACGGGGTTGTTTACTAATATTTATAAATATATCCCTCTTACGGAAATATTTTCTCATATTAAAAAATTTAACCTTCTACGAGGCTGTTTTCTTAGACTCGCAATTACACTACTTTTACGGGATTGTTTTCTCAGATTCATAAATATACACGTTTACAGGGTTGTTTTCTTATATTGATAAACATACCACTTTTACAGGATCGTTTTCTCATATAAAATTATTAGCACTATTATGGAGTTGGTTTCTCAAATTTTTAAATATACACGTTTTACGGGGTTATTTTCTTATATTGACAAATATACCCCTTTTACGGGGTTTCTTTCTCATACTCACAAATATGCCAAAATTACGTGGTTATTTTCTCAGAATGATAAATATCCCTGTATTATGGCGTTATTTGCTAATATTTATAAATATATCTCTCTTACGGGATTGTTTTCTCATATTAAAAAATTTACCCTTCTATGGGGTTGTTTTCTTAGACTCGCAATTACACTGCTTTTATGGGATTGTTTTCTCACATTCTTAAATATACACGTTTACAGGGTTATTTTCTTATATTGATAGATATACCACTTTTATGGGGTCGTTTTCTCATATAAAATTATTAGCACTATTATGGAGTTTGTATCTCAAATTTTTAAATATACAAGTTTTACGGCGTTGTTTTCTTATATTGACAAATATACCCCTTTTACGGGGTCGTTCTGTCATATTATAAAACTAACCCATTTAAGGGATTTCTTTCTCATACTCACAAATATGCCAAAATTACGTGGTTATTTTCTCTGATTGATAAATATCCCCATATCACGGGGTTATTTGCTAATATTTATAAATATATCTCTCTTACGAGGTTGTTTTCTCATATTAAAAAATTTACCCTTCTACGAGGTTGTTCTCTTAGAGTCGCAATTACACTACTTTTACTGGATTCTTTTCTCAGATTCATAAATATACATGTTTTACAGGGTTATTTTCTTATATTGATAAATATACCACTTTTACGAGGTCATTTTCTCATATTAAATTATTAGCACTATTATGGTGTTATTTTCTCAAATTTATAAATATACACGTTTTACGGAGTTATTTTCTTATATTGACAAATATACCCCTTTTACGGGGTTGTTTTATCATATTATAAAATTAACCTATTTAACGGGCTGTTTTCTCATACTCACAAATATACCACCAATTACGGGGTTATTTCATTAGATTCATAAATATCATCGTATTACGGAGTTGCTTTCTAATATTTATAAATATACCCTCTTACAGGGTTATTTCTTCATATTAAAAAATTTACCCCTTTTATGATGTTGTTTTCTTAGACTCGCAATTAGACTACTTTTACGGGGTTGTTTGCTCAGATTCATAAATATACATGTTTTATGGGATTATTTTCTTATATTGATCAATATACCACTTTTACTGGGTCGTTTTCTCATATTGAATTATTAGTACTATTATTGGATTATTTTTTCAAATTCATAAATATATACCTTTTACAGGGCTATTTTCTTATATTGACAAATATACTCCTTTACGGGGTTTACAGTGTTATTTTCTCCGATTGATAAATATCCTCGTATGACAGAATTGTTTGCTAATATTTATAAATATAACCCTCTTACGATGTTGTTTTCTCATATTAAAAAATTCACCCTTTTACGAGGCTGCTTTATTAGACTTGCAATTACACTACTTTTACGGGATTCTTTTCTTAGATTCATAAATATACATGTTTTACGGGGTTATTTTCTTATATTAATAAATATACCACTTTTACAAGGTCGTTTTCTCATATTAAATTATTAGCACTATTATGGGGTTGTTTTCTCAAATTCATAAATATACATGTTTTACGGAGTTATTTTCTTATATTGACAAATATACTTCTTTTACGAGGTTATTTCCTCATATTATAAAATTAACCCTTTTGATGGATTTTCTTCTCATACTCACAAATATACCAAGATTACGGGGTTATTTTCTCTGATTAATAAATACCCCGTATTACACAGTTATTTTCTAATATTTATAAATATACTCCTCTTACGGGGTTGTTTTCTCATATTAAAAAATTTACCTCTTCTACGATGCTGTTTTCTTAGACTCGCAATCACATTACTTTTACGGAGTTGTTTTCTCTGATTCATAAATAAACATGTTTTACGGGATTATTTTTTTATATTGATAAATATATCCCTTTTACGGGGTTATTTTCTCATATTATAAAATATACCCTTTTGAGGGGTTTTTATCTTATACTAAAAAATATACCAAAATTACGGGGTTATTTTCTCTGATTGAAAATATTCCTGTATTACGGGGTTATTTTTTTTAATATTTATAAATATACCCCTCTTACGGGGTTATTGTCTCACCTTAAAAAATTTACCCCTTCTACGAGGTTGTTTACGGAGCCTCGCAATTAAATTACTTTTATGGGGTTGTTTTCTCATATTCATAAATATACATATTTTACAAAGTTATTTTCTTATATTGATAAATATACCACTTTTACGGGGTCGTTTTCTCATATTAAATTATTAGCACTATTACGGGGTTGTTTTCTCAAATTCATAGATATATACATTTTACGGAGTTATTTTCTTATATTGACAAATATACCACTTTAACAGGGTTATTTTCTTATATTATAAAAATAACCCATTTAAGGAGATTTTTTTTCATACTCAGAAATATTCAAAAATTACGGGGTTATTTTCTAATATTTATAAATATACTCCTCTTACGGGGTTGTTCTCACATTAAGAAATTTACACCTTCTACGTTGCCGTTTTCTTAGACTCACAATTACACTATAGTTACGGGGTGGTTTTCACATATTTATAAATATACATGTTTTACGGGGTTATTTTCTTATATTGACAAATATACCCCTTTTACGGGGTTGTTTTCTCATATTATAAAATTAACTCTTTTAAGGGGTTGTTTTCTCATACTCACAAATATGCCACAATTACTGGGTTATTTCTCTGATTGATAAATATCCCCGTATTACAGGGTTATTTTCTATTACTTACAAATATACCCCTCATACGTGATTGTTTTCTCATATTAAAAAATATACCCGTACTACGACGCTGTTCTCTTAGACTCGCAATTACACTATGTTTACGGGTTGATTTCTGAGATTCATAAATATACACGTTTTCTGGGGTTATTTTCTTATATTGATAAATATACCACTTTTACGAGGTCGTTTTCTCATATTAAATCATTAGCAATATTATGGGGTTGTTTTCTCAAATTCATAAATATATACGTTTTACGTAGTTATTTTCTTATATTTGTCAATATACCCCTTTGATGGGGTTGTTTTCTTATATTATAAAATTAACTCATTTAAGGGCTTGTTTTCTCATACTCACAAATATACCCAAATAACGGGATTATTTTCTTCGATTGATTAATATCCCCGTATTATGAGGTTCTTTGGTAATATTTATGAATATACCCGTTTTATAGGGTTATTTTTTCATATTAAAAGATTTACCCGCACTACAAGGTTGTTCTCTTAGACTCGTAATTACACTACTTCTACGGTGTTGTTTTCTTATATTGATAAATATACCACTTTTACAACGTCGTTTTCTCATATTAAATTATTAGCACTATTATGGGGTTATTTTTTCAAATTCATAAATATACATGTTTTACAGATTTATTTTCTTATATTGACAAATATATCCCTTTTACGGGGTTGTTTTCTCATATTATAAAATTAACCCATTTATGGAGTTGTTTTCTCAAAGTCATAAATATACCACAATTACGAGGATATTTTCTCAGATTCATAAATATCACCGTATTACGGAGTTCTTTTCAAATATTTATAAATATACCAATCTTACGGGGTTATTTTTTCATATTAAAATATTTATACCTTCTACAATGGTGTTTTCTTAGACTCGCAATTACATTACTTTTACGGGGTTATTTTTTCAGATTCATAAATATACACGTTTTATGGAGTTATTTTCTTATATTGATCAATATACCTCTTTTATGGGGTCATTTTCTCATATTAAATTATTAGCACTTTTATGGGGTTGTTTCTCAAACTCATTAATATACACGTTTTATGGAGGTTTTTTCTTATATTGACAAATATATCCCTTTTACAGGGTTGTTTTCTCATATTATAAAATTAACCATTTAAAGAGTTTTTCTCTCATACTCACAAATATACCAAAATTACGAGGTTATTTTCCCCGATTGATAAATATCCCTGTATTACGGTGTTATTTTCTAATATTTATAAATATACCCCTCTTACGGGATTGTTTTCTTATATTAAAAAAATTATCTCTTCTACGATGCTATTTTCTTAGACTCACAATTACATCATTTTTATGGGGTTGTTTTCTTCGATTCATAAATATACATGTTTTACGGGATTATTTTCTTATATTGACAAATATACCCCTTTTACGGGATTACTTTCTCATATTATAAAATTAACCATTTTGAGGGTTTTTTTCTCATACTCACAAATATACTAAGATTACGGGGTTATTTTCTCCGATTGATAAATATTCCCGTATTATGGGATTATTTCTTAATATTTATAAATATACCCTTCTTACGGGATTTTTGTGGTTTCCGCAGTAGTAATTAGTAGATGTATCAGTTGTAAATTTTATGAGTTTCGGGTCTCGCCTAATTTTTCTGGTAGACCGAAGTATTTATGTAGAATGTAGCTATTAAGATAATTTGTGGTTTTAATAATATAAATTTGAGATGAGATTTGTTTAAGTCAGTGAGTGTCAGGCTTACTACGGGTTTCGGTGGCCTTAAGCCTACCCATTCCCTAGTGCCACCGTGGGCCCGTGACCTACATGTTTTACGGGGTTCTTTTCTTATACTGATAAATATACCCCTTTTATGGGGTTGTTTTCTCATATTATAAAATTAACTCATTTAAGGGATTGTTTTCTCATACTCACTAATATACTACAATTGCGGGGTTATTTCATCAGATTCATAAATATCACCATATTACGGGGCTGTTTTCTAATATTTATAAATATATCTCTCTTACGAGGTTATTTTCTAATATTAAAAAATTCACCCCTTCTACAACGCTATTTTCTTGGACTCACAATTACACTACTTTTATAAGATCGTTTTCTCAGACTCATAAATATACACATTTTACACGGTTATTTTCTTATATTGATAAACATACCATTTTTACGGGGTCGTTTTCTCATATTAAATTATTAGCACTACTATGAGGTTGTTTTCTCTAATTCATACTATACATGTTTTACAGGAATATTTTCTTATATCGAAAAATATATCAGTTTCACGGGGTTGTTTTCTCATATTAGAAAATTAACCCATTTAAGGT
This sequence comes from Ricinus communis, assembly GCF_019578655.1. Classification (NCBI taxonomy): domain Eukaryota; kingdom Viridiplantae; phylum Streptophyta; class Magnoliopsida; order Malpighiales; family Euphorbiaceae; genus Ricinus; species Ricinus communis. Next base: position 8,832,960 of record NC_063258.1, read on the forward strand.
GTTGTTTTCTCATACTCACAAATATACCACAATTACAAGGTTATTTTCTCCGATTGAAAAATATCCTTGTATTACGGGGTTATTTTCTAATATTTATAAATATACCCCACTTACAAGGTTGTTTTCTCATATTAAAAGATTTACCCTACTACGAGGCTGTTCTCTTACACTCGCAATTACACTACTTTTACGGGATTATTTTCTCAGATTCATAAATATACAAGTTTTACGATGTTATATTCTTATATTGATAAATATACTACTTTTATGGCATCATTTTCTCATATTAAATTATTAGCACTATTATGGGGTTGTTTTTCTAAATTTATAAATATACAGGTTTTACGAGGTTATTTTCTTATATTGACAAATATACCCCTTTTACGGGGTTATTTTCTCATATTATAAAATTAATCCATTTAAGGGGTTGTTCTCTCATACTCACAAATATACCACAATTACGCGGTTATTTCATTAGATTCATAAATATCACCGTATTATGGGGCTGTTTTCTAATATTAATAAATATACCACTCTTACGGGGTTGTTTTCTCATATTAAAAAATTTTCTTCTTCTACAAGGCTATTTTCTAAGACTCACAATTACACTACTTTTACGGAGTTGTTTTCTCATATAATAAAATTAACCCATTTAAGGGGTTATTTTATCACACTCGCAGATATATCACAATCACAAGGTTATTTTCTCTTATTGATAAATATCCCCATATTACGGGGTTGTTTTCTAATATTTATAAATATACACCTCTTACGGGGTTGTTATCTCATGTTAATAAATTTACCCCTTCTACGATGTTGTTTTCTTGGACTCGCAATTACACTACTTTTACCGGATGGTTTTCTCAAATTCATAAATATATATATTTTATGGTGTTATTTTCTTGTATTGATAAATATACCAATTTTACGGGGTTGTTTTCTTATATTATAAAATTAACCCATTCAAGGGATTGCTTTCTCATACTCACAAATATACCACAATTACAGAGTTATTTTCTTCGAATGATAAATATTCCTCTATTACGGGGTTATTTTCTAATATTTATAAATATACCCCTCTTATGGCGCTATTATGGGGTTATTTTTTCAAATTCATAAATATACACGTTTTACGGAGTTCATTTCTTATATTGACAAATATACCCATTTTACGGGGTTGTTTTCTCATATTATAAAATAAATACATTTAAGGGGTTGTTTTCTCATACTCACAAATATACCACAATTACGGGGTTATTTCATTAGATTCATAAATATCACCTTATTACAGGGCTGTTTTCGGGGTTATTTTCTCACATTAAAAAATTTACCCCTTCTACGAGACTGTTTTCTGAGACTCACAATTACACTACTTTTACCGGGTTGTTTTCTCATATTCATAAATATACACGTTTTATGGAGTTATTTCCTTATATTGATAAATATACCACCTTTATGGGGTCGTTTTCTCATATTATATTATTAGCATTATTATGGGCTTGTTTTCTCAAATGCATTAATATACATGTTTTACGGGTTATTTTCTGATATTGATAAATATACCACTTTTATGGGGTCGTTTTCTCATATTATATTATTAGCATTATTATGGGTTTGTTTTCTCAAATTCATTAATATATATGTTTTACGGAGTTTTTTTTATATTGATAAATATACCCCTTTTACGGGGTTGTTTTCTCATATTATAAAATTAACCCATTTAAGGGTTGTTTTCTCATACTCACAAATATATCACAATTATGGGGTTATTTCATTAGATTCATAAACATCACCGTATTACGGGGCTTTTTTCTAATATTTATAAATATACTCCTCTTACGGGGTTATTTTCTAATATTAAAAAATTCACCTCTTCTACGATGCTTTTTCTTGGACTCACAATTACACTACTTTTATGGGGTTGTTTTCTCAGATTCATAAATATATACGTTTTACGGGGTTATTTTCTTATACTGATAAATATACCACTTTTACGGGGTCGTTTTCTCATATTATATTATTAGCACTATTATGGGGTTGTTTTCTCAAATTAATTAATATACACATTTTATGGGGTTATTTTTTTATATTGATAAATATGCTCGTTTTACGGGGTTATTTTCTGATATTTATAAGATTAACCAATTTAAGGGATTGTTTTCTCGTACTCACAAATATATCATAATTACGGGATTCTTTTCTCCGATTAATAAATATCCCCATATTACAAGGTTGTTTTCTAATACTTATAAATATACCCCTCTTACGAGGTTATTTTCTCACATTAAAAAATTTACTCCTACTACGAGGTTATTCTCTTAGACTCGCATTTATACTACATTTACGGGGTTATTTTCTCATATTCATAAATATGGGGTTTTTTTTATTATATTGATAAATATACCAGTTTTACAGTGTTGTTTTTTCATATTAATAAACATACCTGTTTTACGGGATTATTTTCTTATATTATAAAGTTAACCCATTTAAGGTGATTTTTTCTCATATTCACAAATATACAAAAATTACAGGGTTATTTTTTCGATTGATAACCCTATCACTAACAGTCTCGACTCTCTCATTCCAACAGAACTGGCGCCGAGAGAGCGAAGCTCGACCAGGGTCCTTAAATCCAGTTCGGTCACTTAATTATCACTAACAGTCTTAGCCTTTCGGCTCTCTTACTCCAATAAGACTGGCGCCCAGAGAGCGAAGCTCGACAAGGTCCTTAAGTCCAGTCCGGTCACTTAAGTTTCTAAATAAGCTGGCGCCCAAAGAGCAATGCTCGACCATGGAATTTTACTCCGACAACACACTTTACTCAGCCCAGAGAGCACTGCTCGACCAGGACAAGTCCTAAATTTATGTTTTTAAATTTACACTTTTTACTATTTGTCTTAGATTTCTACCGGTGCGCACGAGGTCTTGATGCAACGCATCAAGTGGCATGTTCTACTGCCGTCCTATTCCTATTAAACACGTAATCAATAAAATCATAATGCAGAAAATGAAACATATATAAATAGTGAATAAATAAATAATTAAAATATTAAATCATGTAATCAGAACTATTTCATAAAATCTTGGCATGACACATCTAAACAGACATATGATTTTAACTCACAGCTTTGATGACCTCCTAGCTCTGCTCTGATGCCTCGGGTGGAGCGAGCCGAACTGACGGATTATCGAGACGCTTGATCACTCGGTCGACTCGCCTCCAGCCGCCGGAGTTCGATCGACGATCCGAACGTGCCTACGGACTCTAGACAATGCACTGATGATGATCCCAGCTTCTGACCCCCGATCATCCGGAGGGATTTATGAACGATCTCGGTCGTTAATTTTCGAACGGAGTCTGATCGCTGCGAAACCGATGCCATTGGAAAGCTCGAGCTAAGGAGAGTCCATATATGCCCTCCGATCGGTCATAGCTCGCCGAAACTCGCCATAAAAGCTTAAAATTCTGGCTGCCTTTACCTTGCCAGAACTCCTTCGTCCAGCCACAAAAACCGGCGCTGATACTCCCAAAAGGAAGCCCTAAACTCACTTGTCATTTTAAGCCGACCTCGTCGCCATTGGCCACCGGAAACACTCGAGCGGTAGGCCGGTAGCTGCCTCCCATTGTTTTCTCCTTCCATTGTCATTTCTTGAGCTCCATTGGCGCCGACAGGTGCTCGGCGTTGGCCATGGCGGTACCAAGCCCCTCTCCTTCCTCTTCTATATCTTCTTCACAGATCCCCCCTCCCCTGACGCCATCTTCTTCTTCCCTTTCTTTTCTTTCTTTTCTTTTCTTACTTATCGACATTTAGTCCTGAACTTTTCTTCTTTACCATTTAGTCCCTCAACTTCTATAATTACCAAAAATTTCGTCCTGCAAAATTTTCGATTAACCCTTCAACTTTTCTTTAGCTTTTCAATTAAGCCCCTAACTATTTAGTTTGAGCCAACTTAGAATTATTGAAAATATAGAATTACTTATTTACCCTTGCTTTTAAATGTAAGATTATCAAAATGCCCTTACCGACACATTTAGTTATAAAAACACCAACCATATAAATTTTAATTAAAACCCCATATTAATAAAAATGATATTTTTAACCGTTATTTCAAAATTAATTATCAATTTAATCCTAACACTTAATTAACTTAATTAATCAATTTGCTAACTATTTTTTAATTAAAATCAACACCATTTGCTAATTAAAATTTGTCATTCCCCAATAAATTCTTTATAAAAATATTATTTATTATTCCTTTCATGACTTTCAAATATAGAAGTTAATTCATATATTGATATTGGGAAAACATTAAATGACAAAAAATATAATATATTTCTTAAAGAATATACTTAATTAATTTCTTAAAAATCAGATTATTTAAATATAGAAATACTCTCTTATTTTGTCTAGCATTAAAATTCTATTTAAATCATCCCAATTAAATCAAACAAAAATAAAATAAAACAAATTTAAATAAAAATTCATTATGAATTATTACTAATATTATTATTATTAAAAAAAATTATGGGTATTACATACGAGGTTATTCTCTAATATTGACAAATATACTCTTTTTACGGGGTTATTTTATCATATTATAAAATTAACTCATTTAAGGGGTTGTTTTCTCATACTCACAAATATACCATAATGACGGGGTTATTTCATTAGATTCATAAATATCACCGATTTACGGGATTGTTTGCTAATATTTATAAATATATCACTCTTATAGGGTTATTTTCTCATTTTAAAAAGTTTACCCTTCTATAGGGTTATTTTCTTAGACTCGCAATTACACTACTTTTTTACGGGATTGTTTTATCAGATTCATAAATATACACGTTTTACGGGATTATTTTCTTATATTAACAAATATACCCCTTTTACGGGGTTGTTTTCTCATACTCACAAATATACCAAAATTACAGGGTTATTTTCTCCGATTGATAAATACCCCCCGTATTACGGGGTTATTTGCTAATATTTAGAAATATATCCCTCTTATGGGAATATTTTCTCATCATAAAAAAAATTTACCCTTCTACGAGACTGTTTTCTTAGACTCGCAATTATACTACTTTTACGGGATTGTTTTCTCAGATTCATAAATATACACGTTTACAAGGTTATTTTCTTATATTGATAAATATACCACTTTTACGGGGTCGTTTTCTCATATCAAATTATTAGCACTATTATGGGATTGTTTTCTCAAATTTATAAATATACACGTTTTACGGAATTACTTTCTTATATTGACAAATACACCGCTTTACGAGGTCATTTTGTTATATTATAAAATTAACCCATTTACGGAGTTATTTTTTCATACTCATAAATATACCAAAATTATGGGATTATTCTCTTAGATTGATAAATACCCATGTATTACGGGGTTGTTTTTTTAATATTTATAAATATATCCCTATTACAAGAATATTTTCTCATATTAAAAATTTACCCTTCTACGAGACTATTTTCTTAGACTCGCAATTACACTACTTTTACGGGATTATTTTTTTATATTCATAAATATACACGTTTTATGGTGTTATTTTCTTATATTGATAAATATACCACTTTTTACGAAGTCATTTTCTAATATTAAATTATTAGCACTATTATGGGGTTGTTTTCTCCAATTCATAATAAATATCTATTTTACGAAGTTATTCTTTTATATTGACAAATATACCCCTTTAATGGGATTGTTTTCTTATATTATAAAATTAATCCATTTAAGGAGATCTTTTCTCTTACTCACAAATATACAAAAATTACGAGGTTATTTTCTCTTATTGATAAATATCCCCGTAATACGGGGTTGTTTTCTAATATTTATAAATATACCCCTCTTACGGGGGTGTTTTCTCATATTAAAAAATTTACACCTTCTACGCTGCCGTTTTCTTAGACTCGCAATTACACTACGTTTACCGGATGGTTTTCTCAGATTTATAAATATACATGTTTTATGGGGTTATTTTCTTATATTGACAAATATGCCCCTTTTAAAGGGTTGTTTTCTCATATTATAAAATTAACCCATTTAAGGGGTTGTTTTCTCATACTCACAAATATGTCACAATTACTGGATTATTTTCTCCGATTGATAAATATTTCCGTATTACGGGGTTATTTTCTAATACTTATAAATATACCCCACTTACGGGATTGTTTTCTCATTTTAAAAAAATACCCTTACTACAAGGCTGTTCTCTTAGACTCACAATTACACTATGTTTACGGGTTGTTTTCTGAGATTCATAAATAAACACATTTTACGGGGTTATTTTCTTATATTGATAAATATACCACTTTTACAAGGTCGGTTTCTCATATTAAATTACTACCATTATTATGGGGTTGTTTTCTCAAATTCATAAATATATATTTTTTACAGGATTATTTTCTTATATTGATAAATATACCCCTTATACAGGGTTATTTTCTCAAATTATAAAATTAATCCATTTAAGGGTTTGTTTTCTCATACTCACAAATATACCAAAATAACAAGGTTATTTTCTCCGATTGATAAATATCCCCTTATTACGGGGTTGTTTGCTAATATTTATGAATATACCCCTTTTATAGGGTTGTTTTCTCACATTAAAAGATTTATTCGTACTACGAGGCTGTTCTCTTAGACTTGTAATTAAACTACTTTTACGGGGTTGTTTTCTCAGATTCATAAAAATACAAGTCTTACGGGGTTATTTTTTTATATTGATAAATATACCACTTTTACAACGTCGTTTTCTCATATTTAATTATTAGCACTATTATGGGGTTGTTTTTTTAAATTCATAAATATACACGTTTTACGGATTTATTTTCTTATATTGACAAATATACCCCTTTTACGGGGTTGTTTTCTCATATTATAAGATTAACCCATTTAAGGGGTTGTTTTCTCAAAGTCATAAATATACCACATTTACGGGGTTATTTTCTCAGATTCATAAATATCACCGTATTACAAAGTTGTTTTCTAATATTTATAAAGATACCCCTCTGATGGGGTTGTTTTTTTTTCTACGAGGCTGTTTTCTGATACTCGCAATTACACTACTTTTACGGGGTTGTTTTCTCATATTCATAAATATACACGTTCTACGGGGTTATTTTCTTATATTGATAAACATACCACTTTTACGGGATCGTTTTCTCATATTAAATTATTACCACTATTATAGGATTGTTTTCTCTAATTTATAAATATACAGGCTTTACGAGGTTATTTTTTTATATTTACAAATATACCCCTTTTACGGGGTTGTACTGTCATGTTATAAAATTAACCCATTTAAGGGGTTGTTTTCTCATACTCACAAATATACCACCAATTACAGGGTTATTTCATCAGATTCATAAATATCATCGTATTATGGGGTTGTTCTCTAATATTTATAAATATACCCCTCTTACAGGGTTATTTTCTTATATTAAAAAGTTTACCGCTTTTATGATGTTGTTTTCTTATACTTGCAATTAGACTACTTTTATAGGGTTGTTTCTCAGATTCATAAATATACACGTTTTACGGGATTATTTTCTTATATTGATCCATATACCACTTTTACAGGGTCGTTTTCTCATATTAAATTATTAGCACTATTATTAGATTGTTTTCTCTAATTCATAAATATACACCTTTTACGGGGTTATATTCTTATATTGACAAATATACCCCTTTTACGGGGATTCCAAGGTTATTTTTTCCGATTGATAAATATCCCCATATTACGGGGTTCTTTGCTAATATTTATAAATATATCACTCTTACGAGGTTATTTTCTCATATTAAAAAATTTACCGTTCTACGAGGCTGCTTTCTTAGACTCGCAATTACACTATTTTTACGGGGTTGTTTTCTCTGATTCATAAATACACACGTTTTACGGAGTTATTTTCTTATATGGATAAATATACCATTTTTACGAGGTTGTTTTATTATTAGCACTATTATGGGGTTGTGATGCGTTAGCCCCTTAAAAGGCTTGCTTGAATCGGATCTAGATAGGACGTGTGCCGAAGCTTCCCTTATTAACGCCTAAGGCAGCCTTGATAAGTGGGGAAGGAGGTCACGTTCTCGGTCTTGGAAAGGAGGCAGCTCAATTCCTCAATTTTTGTTATGAATATCAAACACAAATAAGGACAGAGAAAACCAAATGACATTGTAGATGTGAGGTCCACGGCTTCCACTAAATTAAGAATGAAAATGGGGACAGCCCCACTAACTCACAATTCGGAAATGATGAATGATGCCGTAGAAGAAGTGGAGACAATTCCACTTAATTTACAGCCCCATTAATTCACAAAGTCGGAGATGAAGATTTGTTACCGTAGAAGAAGTGGACACAATCCCACTTAATTTGTAGATGGATAGTGGACTTTCATAAATAGGAAGAAGAAGTACCAAAGATGACGTCGGAAGAAGGTGATCAAATTCCACTAATTTGATAATGGGGTACCAACCACTTAATCAATTCAATTGGGAAATGAAGCCCGATCGCCACTATTTTTTTAATTCGGCAATTTAAAGATCAATCACTTTGTAATGGAAAATGGGACAATAGCATTTAATGATGATGGACATAAATTACAAACAAGAATGAAGATTAAAGGAGTAATATTGTTTAGCATTAGGATCGGCACAAATGAGGAATATAGGGAGGCGGCATCGAAGACAAGGGAGGAGTCCAAAGCTCTCTCAAATCCCTTGTTTTCAAATTCAACGTGTCTTCCAACAAAACTAATATCCCATATATATATGGGAATCCTAAACCTAGATTTCTAATAAAGGGAAACAAGTTAAATAAATACAAGCAAATAAAAATAAAAACAAATAGCAATATAAACCCAAAGATGAAAGTTTAAGTTTTAGGAAGTCTCTTCACGCCAAGTAGACAATGATAAGATCTTGAAGGTGGGTGTGGAAATTGAGGACACTCCATTCCTTGCAAAGGCCTTAGCGATAATGCTCGAAGTGGCTTGAGCAATAGCTTTGGCTCGAGCCCTCGTGATAGGGCCGTTTGAGCGAACGCTCAACATGTCTTTCTCTTGAGCCTCCGTCAATGTCAATGGTGGAACTGCATCACTCTCCCCTTCTTGGCCTCGAATCATCCCTAATTCATCAATGTCGAGGTCTGGTGGAGTGTAAGGAGACAAGTCGGTGACGTTGAATGTCGCGTGCACCCCATAGTCATGAGGAAGCTCCAGCTTATATGCATTAGGTCCATATGCTTCCAAGACCTTGAAGGCTCCATCTCCTCTCGGGGCTAGTTTGGAACGTCTCCTAGACGGGAAACGCTCCTTCCTTAAGTGCAACCAGACAAGGTCCCCGGGAGCAAATGTGATACGGTGTCAGCCTTTGTTGGCTTTATGCTTCAGCTGCCTGGCTCTACGTTCCAGCTGCTCCTTGGTCTTAGCATGCAACTCCTGAATCATCTTGGCCCGTGCAGCTCCACGGATGTGGTCTCCATCTTTCAAAGGATGCGGCATCAAGTCCAAAGGTGACAAAGGGTTGCGGCCATACACTACTTCAAACGGGAACATCTTCGTAGCTGAATGGATAGACCTGTTATAAGAAAACTCAACAAAAGCAAGTAAGTCCTCCCAACGGCGCGGGTTGGCCCTAAGCATTGTCCTAAGCAAGGTTCCTAATGCCCGGTTGGTCACTTCTGTTTGGCCATCAGTTTGAGGGTGATAGCTAGTAGAGAATAGAAGAGTGGTACCTAACTTACCCCACAATATTCTCCAAAAATGGCTAACAAATTTCACATCTCTATCACTAACTAAAGTACGTGGAATACCATGTAAGCGAACCACATGCTCAAAGAATAAAGAAGCACAATCAGAAGCATTGTTAGTGAACTTACATGGTATAAAATGAGCCATCTTAGAGAATCGATCGACCACCACGAAAATAGAGTCCCTCCCCTTCTTAGATCTTGGCAACCCCATCACAAAATCCATGGATATATCCTCCCAAGGTGCCTGTGGTATGGGTAAGGGTGTGTAGAGTGAGGGGCTTGACCTAGACTTGGCTTTATGGCAAGTGACATAAGCATTGCAAAATTTAGTTACTTGTTTAGTCATGTGTGGCCAATAAAAGTGTTCCTTAAGAGCGGCTACAGTTTTGGCTATCCCGAAATGTGCTCTAGTCTCATGTGCTTCCTTAATTAGGAGACCCCTAATAGAAGACGATGGAATGCATAATTTCCCACCCTTATAGAGGTACCCTTGGTCAAGGAAATAGGTCTCTAAGGCTCCTTGAGATGCGCAAGTGTCATAAATAAATTTAAAGAAGGTATCATGTTTATATAATTCCTTAATTAAAGAAAATTCAAAGACTTTTGCATCAAGGGAAGACAAGAGAACATACCTGTGAGAAAGGGCGTCGACTACCATATTCTCCTTACCTTTTTTATGAAGCACCACATACGGAAAGGTCTTCATGAACTCTACCCACCGAGCATGCCGATGGCCAAGGGTGGATTGGTGCTTGAGATAAGCCAAGGCCTCATGGTCCGTATGGATGACGAACTCCTTAGGCCACAAATAATGTTGTCATGTCTTCAAAACCCGAATAAGAGCATAAAGCTCTTTATCATAAGTAGGATAGTTGAGAGTGGTGCCGGACAACTTCTCGCTGAAATATGCAATGGGGCGGCGTTCTTGAATAAGAACTCCACCTATCCCGATGTTGGAGGCGTCGCACTCAACCTTAAAGGTTTTGTTGAAGTTCGGTAACTGTAGTAAAGGAGCATGGCATAGGCGATCCTTAAGGGTCATGAAGATCGCCTCATGCTTCGGCTCCCAAGTAATGGTGGTGTCCTTCTTTGTCAACTCATGTAGGGGCGCAACTATTGAGTTAAAATCCCTCACAAACCGTCTATAAATTCATCCAACCCTAAGAAAGACCGCACCATGGTCGCTGTATTAGGGGTAGGCCACTCCTTGATAGCACGAACTTTTTCCTCATCCACACGTAGCCCATCCCTAGAAACTACAAATCCTAAGAAAATAGTAGTGTCCGAGCAAAACACACATTTTGACAAGTTAACGTGCAATTGCTCATTCTTAAGACATTGTAGGACTTGTCTAAGATGAGAAACATGTTCATCTAAAGACCGACTATACACTAAAATGTCATCAAAATACACAACCACAAATTTCCCTAAAAAATGTCTAAGTACATGGTTCATCAATCTCATAAAGATACTTGGGGCATTGGTGAGTCCAAATGGCATCACAAGCCATTCATAAAGGCCATACTTTATTTTGAAAGTCGTCTTCCATTCATCACCTTCTTTCATGCAGATTTGATGGTAGCCGCTCCTAAGATCAATCTTGGAAAAGAGGATGGCTCCATGTAACTCATCTAGCATGTCGTCTAGGCGAGGAATTGGATGACGGTACTTTACCGTTATTTGATTAATGGCCCTGCAGTCCATGCACATTCTCCATGTACCCTCCTTCTTTGGCACCAAAATTACCGGTACGCCACAAGGACTTAAACTCTCTCGTATATAGCCCTTCTATAAGAGCTCGGTGACTTGACGCTGGAATTCTTTAGTCTCCTCCGGACTTGCCCGATAGGCTGCACGATTAGGCAAAGAAGCCTCGGGAATTAAATCAATCTGATGCTCGATCCTATGAAGTGGAGGAAGACCTTCGGGAATCTCATCAGGCATAACATCCGTGAACTCCTACAAAAGACAAGTCACAAAAGAGGGTAAATCATCTATAGTTTTAAAAACAGACAGACACGCAGTAGGAATCAATAAGAAGCAAGGAGAATGTCCCTGAACGATTGGGGTGATATCTCTCGATCGTGCCATGAGTAATCTTACCTCACAATGAACTTGAATTGTAGATATAGGGTTCGCAGGTATTTAGGATCCAATTTCGGTGATTGCAGGTCCCCTAGGAAGCTGCTGTGCGTTGTCCCGGTGGCCGATGTGCTTCGTTGGGACCTGCTGCTTTCTAGCCTTTCCCCTAGTTTCTTTATTGGTTAAAGGGGCTTCATGGGTGGTGGGGACAATCCGCAAGGTGGCTGGACCTGTAGAGTGCTCCGCCTTGGTTGATGCTTTGAGATTAGGCGAATGTTGGGGCCTGGTAGTTGCCATGGGCTTGATTGCTTCTTTTGTCTACTCCAAGGCTTTGATGCGGTCTCTTTCCACATGGTCATGGATTATTTCCTGTGGTGTCATGGGGAGAAGAGTTACCCTACGCCCCTTGTGTTGGAAGGTGTATGTGTTAAAGAATCCATCATGCACGGTCTTCTTGTCATATTGCCAAGGGCGACCTAGAAGGAGGTGAGTAGCATCCATCATCACAACATCACAAGTAACTGTATCAACATATGTACCAATAGAGAATGTGATGTGGCATTGCCTTGTTACCACATCACCTTTACCTTTCGAAATCCATTGGAGGCTATACGGTTGAGGATGTGGCGAAGTAGGTAAGTTCAAGACCCTCACTACTTTCTCATTTAAGATGTTGCAGCAAGAACCACTATCTATTATCACACTCAAAGATGAAGTACCCACAAGGCACCTTGTGTGAAATAAATTCTCTCGTTGGTCCCCTACAGAAGCATCTTTCACTATTAAAGCACGACGAGCTACAAGGGAAAGAGGCGTTCCTTTATTCAAGTCCGGGGGACTACAGGCATAAGGCTCCTCATCAGCAAGGTCATCATAAACAGTTCTCGGATCCTCGCCATTATCCTCTTCATCGTCAAATGATTCATACCTTGTAGCTTGAGAGAACAATACCTTCCTAGGATTTGGACAATCGCGCACAATATGTCCGCCCCCGCCACATTTATAGCATACTCTATCACTTGTCTTGTCTTGACGGGTGCCATATGGTGGTTGAGAAGGGGCTGCAGCCGGTTTAAGAGTCTCGGTGGGGCGTGTAGGCCGGCCAGAGATAGGACCTTGAGACTTAGGCTGTGCATTAGCATTAGAATTAGTAGGAAACTTAGGACTAGGGTTAGAATCATACCTTTTTACTAAAGAAGCCGAGAGCCAAGGATAGACCTTCTTGCGCACAAGTTTAAAGTGGACCTTTTGAGCGGGCGTGTGCGAGTGCAGTTAAGTCCTTGATGGGCAGCACATCGATTTCTTCCCTCAAATCAATATAAAGACCATGGAGAAATTTGGTCCGAACGGTGGCCGGAGTGACACTCATGCCAGCCTTGAAATACAGGTCTTCTAGTTGTGCAAAAAACTCAAGAGGTGTTTGAGTTCCTTATCGAGCTAAGGCTATCTTCAATCTCATCTCATTTTTATATTCTGGAGGCACATACTTTTGAGTCATGATGAAGAAAAGTTGGTGCCATTGTCGAATAGGCTCACGTCCCATGCAAGCTCTATTGGCCACATCTCTATGCCACCATGATCTTGCGGCTCCTTGGAAGTGCAAAGTGGTAATTTCCACCTTTTCCTCTTCGGAATAGTGGCAATGCTGAAGTGCATGTTCCGTTGCCTGCAACCAATCTAAAAAGATAGCCGCATCATATTCACCAATAAAGTTTTCAATCTTTACCTTGATATCGCATCTAGAGTTATGATTGGGTTAAACTTGGCATCTCTTCTCAAAGTCGCGATCACCGTGGTGGTTATATACATTCCCACGAACTCCATTGTGGCCTCTCCTATGCCTAGGCTGCACATTCTCATATTCATCATAGGCATTAGCATTAACATTATCATGAAACAAATGTGTAGGGATGTAAGGAGGAATCCACCCCTCCGGATGAACTTGGTTCTCGATAGGTTTAGCCAGTGGGGGGTGGTAATTACCTGGGTTTACCTCGCTAGCTAAGTGCATATCCTCCTCATCATATTCATCGAAAGTAAATGGAGAATAGGGTCTAAAAGGAGCTTGGGGAGCAGGCTGCGTATGGTAGGTCTTGCATTGTTGGTGCGGACGGAGTGACGTCCATAGTAATGAGTATCAGGGTTAGAGTGATCATACATGTGTCACTCAAGTGATTGGTGGTCGCCTCTGGAGGTGTCCGCATGGTCTGAGTAATGACCATTGTCATCGAGGTCTCTAGGGTTTGATCTTGGTTGCCACCGATCATCAATGTCATCGATAGTAGGCCTCTCAATGACCGACTGCAGTCTGTTGGACTGCTTGTGGTGAACATGTTGTTGGTGTGATGATGACGCTAGTCCTTTGCTCCTATCATGCCGGAAGTGTTGAAGAACTTGTTATCCGACACTAGCGGCTAACAGAGTGTCCGGAACTAAGGAAGGGGGCACCCCAATAGGCCCATATTGAGCCTCCATAAGCCGTGTTAAGTGAGCTAGTTGGCGCTCCGTAGTGGCCAGCCATTCCGCCAGAACAATGCGCTCAGCCTCGGACTTGTCAAGGCATTCCTTCATCGCCAACAATTCAGCCGCTTGCACGTCCAGTTCCTCCTCATGCACAGACATAGTAAGAGGTTAATAACAATAAAAATAACAGCAACTACAAGAAGTACAAAATGCAGTCCAACGCACTCAAAGTAACAAAATCTCCCGGTAACTACGTGAAGTAATCCATGAGGGAGGTGAAGGAAAGAAGTGAACTTGTATGCAATAACCTATTCAAGCCAAATCAAGCATGCAATATTGTTCCATGATGACTAAATCAAAGCAAATAATCAATACATAATAAAGTCGTTGATTGATTGTGTTGCATGAAATGGATGTATCCAATCTTTGATCTTTGTGATCTTTTTTTTTTTTTGAATTTCAACTGCACTAGTGATGGTGAGAAGTAAGAAAACAAGGTAACAACACAAATTTTAGTGTATTCGTGGAATGTAACCTTGCTCAAATTTATAACTGCACTAGTGATGGTAACAAACAAGAGAACAATGTAACAGCACAAATTTTAGTGTATTCGTGGAATGCAACCTTGCTCAAATTTTTAACGGCAGTTATGATGGTAACAAACAAGAGAACAAGGTAACAGCATAAATTTTAGTGTATTCGTGGAATGCAACCTTGCTCAAATTTTAGAAGATGATTGTAGGCTTGTTACAATAATCGCGAACTTATATTCATGCAAGATATATTATGCAGCAAAATAATCACAAGGTCAATATGCTAGATAATATGATAAAGCAAGATAGTACTATTGCATACAAGGAAATAGGGTGACCACAAAATATAAAATTCTAGGTGTGAACTATGTCCAAACTTAAGGGCTTTTTTTTTTGGTTGCGCTTGGAAAGGCGGGACAGCTATGAAAAAATAAAGAAATGGAAACACATGTGAGGATTAGAAATATAATGGGAGAAATTGAAACAAGAGAATGATGAACAACACGTCGTACCCCTTGAAGCTGATACCAAATTGATGCATTAGCCTCTTGAAAGGCTTGCTTGAATCGGATCTAGATAGGACGTGTGCCGAAGCTTCCCTTGTTAATGCCTAAGGCAGCCTTGATAAGTGGGGAAGGAGGTCACGTTCTCGGTCTTGGAAAGGAGGCAGCTCAATTCCTCAATTTTTGTTATGAATATCAAACACAAATAAGGACAGAGAAAACCAAATGACGTTGTAGATGTGAGGTCCATGGCTTCCGCTAAATTAAGAATGAAAATGGGGACAGCCCCACTAACTCACAATTCAGAAATGATGAATGATGCCGTAGAAGAAGTGGACACAATTCCACTTAATTTACAGCCCTATTAATTCACAAAGTCGGAGATAAAGATTTGTTACCGTAGAAGAAGTGGACACAATCCCACTTAATTTGTAGATGGATAGTGGACTTTCATAAATGGGAAGAAGAAGTACCAAAGATGACGTCGGAAGAAGGTAATCAAATTCCACTAATTTGATAATGGGGTACCAACCACTTAATCAATTCAATTGGGCAATGAAGCCTGATCCCCACTATTTTTTTAATTCGGCAATTTAAAGATCAATCACTTTGTAATGGAAAATGGGACAAAAGCATTTAATGATGATGGACATAAATTCCAAACAAGAATGAAGATTAAAAGAGTGATATTGTTTAGCATTAGGATCGGCACAAATGAGGAATATAGGGAGGCGGCATCGAAGACAAGGGAGGATTCCAAAGCTCTCTCAAATCCCTTGTTTTCAAATTCAACGTGTCTTCCAACAAAACTAATATCCCATATATATATAGAACCCTAAACCTAGATTTCTAATAAAGGGAAACAAGGTAAATAAATACAAACAAATAAAAATAAAAACAAATAGCAATATAAACCCAAAGATGAAAGTTTAAGTTTAGGATCACGCCAGGTAGACAATGATAAAATCTTGAAGGTGGGTGTGGAAATTGAGGACGCTCCATTCCTTGCAAAGGCCTTAGCGACAATGCTCGAAGTGGCTTGAGCAATAGCTTTGGCTCGAGCCCTCGTGACAGGTCCATTTGAGCGAACGCTCAACATGTCTTCCTCTTGAGCCTCTGTCAATGTCAATGGTGGAACTGTATCAGGTTGTTTTCTCAAATTCATAAATATACACGTTTTACGGGATTATTTTGTTATATAGACAAATATACCCCTTTTACGGGTTTGTTTTCTTATACTCACAAATATACCAAAATTACGGGATTATGTTCTCCGATTGATAAATATTCCCGTATTACGGGGTTGTTTGCTAGTATTTATAAATATATCCTTCTTACCAGGTTGTTTTCTCATATTAAAAAATTTACCCATTTACGAGGCTATTTTCTTAGACTTGCAATTACACTACTTTTACGGGATTGTTTTCTCAGATTCATAAATATACATGATTTACAAGATTATTTTCTTATATTGACAATTATATCCCTTTTACAGGGTTGTTTTCTCACTCACAAATATACCAAAATTATAGGATTATTTTCTCCAATTGATAAATATCCCCGTAGTATGGGGTTTCTTATTAATATTTATAAATATATACCTCTTACAGGATTATTTCTCATATTAAAAAATTTACCCTTCTACGAGAATGTTTTCTTAGACTCGCAATTACACTATTTTTATGCGATTGTTGATATGCTATTTACGTAGCTACAATCTAAGGCAGTGAACCTATCGATGCAGACTAGCACAAACAGTGTGTATCAAGGTCGTATTCTCGGGAA
The DNA here is from genome assembly GCF_019578655.1 of Ricinus communis. Classification (NCBI taxonomy): domain Eukaryota; kingdom Viridiplantae; phylum Streptophyta; class Magnoliopsida; order Malpighiales; family Euphorbiaceae; genus Ricinus; species Ricinus communis. Next base: position 8,850,089 of record NC_063258.1, read on the forward strand.
AGGGTAATCCTAGACCTACTATAGCGTCTTATGTTATCTAACCTAAACAAATCAACAAAGTCTTATGCAATGATTAAATATGAACAAACAATTAATTAAATGTCAATTTATTTGAAAGGATTTAGGAAAACTCTGGAAGGAAAAAGCAAACCCTAGGGGACCTAAGTTAATTGGATTTTAGTGAAGATAGAGATTAAATTAATTATCAATTGCAATTACCTGTGGACAAAGTCTTAACTGAATTCGATCTCCCTCTCGAGATAACCGAATTCCTAAACCTAATAACCTAAAGTTGGAATCTCTTCCTAACGATCGATTATTCGATTAGCATTAATGTAACACCCGGAATTTTTATATATTTAATAATAAGTTTTTATTTAAGTTAATTTTAGCTTCATTATTATTGGGTTTAATTTGAAATGATTATATTTTGGTTATTCAAAATTTTTTTTTGTGAGGGTTTAATGGAAATTTGTGAGCCTGGTATTTTTTGTAAATAAATATGTCGGTCAGGGGTATTTTTGTAATTGTGTATTTTCAATAATTCGGATTTGGCCCAAATTAATTAGTTAAGGGCTTAATTGAAAGGCTAAAAAGAAGTTTGGGGGGCAAATTGGAATTCTGCGGGATGAAATTGTAAGTAATTAAGAAAGTTGAGGGACCAAATTGCAATAAGAAAAAGTTCGGGGGCCTAATGTCGATATTGAAAGAAATGGAATCGGGGAGAGAGAAAGTAGATCGGGAGAGAGGAAGAGAGATGTCGGGGGAGAGAGGCGGAGGAAGGAGGCGTGGGCCGTCTGCCGGGCCGGCCGTGCAGGCGTCAGCCTGGCAAGCACCAGCACCAGGCGGCAGTGCTCTGGCGTGAGGAGGAAGATGGCCGAAGCTTCCTTGCCACCGTGCGGGCGTTTCCGGTGTCGGTGGTCGCTGATCTTGGTGCCGATCGACTCCTCTCGGCCTCGGCTTTGTTTTGGCGGCGGCGGTGTCGACAGTGGTGGCCGGAATCGGAAGATCCGGTGGAGAGAGAAAATGGTGGCAGCCGGCATTTTTGGGTTTTTTCGGCGAGATCCGACGGAGGATGGACGATCGGAGGATGTATCCCGACTCTCCTCAGCTCAAGCTTCGCGATGGCACCAGTTTGGTGGCGATCGGGCTTCGTTTGCGAATCGACGGTTGAGATCGTCCGCGAATCTCTCCGGATGATCAGGTGTCAGATCAGAAAATCGAAAGCGGGAATCGTCGTCAGCGCGTCGTTGTGAGTCCGATGGTGTGTCCAGAGCGTTGATCGGACTCCGGCGGCCGGAGGCGAGTCGACCGAGCGTCTCGGTAATTTTCTCTGGCCGTTGATCTTAGAAATCCTTGATTTTAAATTTATGTCTATTGGATTATATTGAGTATTTGATGTTATTTGTGAGTCAAAAATAATTGTCCGGTTGCACCTCGTATTTTGTCTTTGTGTGGCGGAGTCGGGAAATAGTGAAGTTTGGGGACCCGACACCTATTGTTTGAATCGTTAAGTATTTGAAGTGTTCTTCTGGCAGGTCCTGGACCCGTTTTTACGGGGGGTAATGTTCGTGTTTTAGGGGAGGTTCTGCCGGATTTTCGGTAGAATTCTCCCGAGTCGAGATTCTTAGACAGTCAGTCCTAGGAGTCTAGACCTAGGATTAATGATCGATTGTCTCGGTATTGATAAATTGTTTTCCGTGATTAGATGATCATCTGTTCGGCTCGGCTCCAAGAGGCCGGGCGAGCTAGGAGGTCGCCCAATCCCTGTGAGTTAAAGTCATTTAATCTTTCTTGTTGTTGCTAGTCCGATTTTAATATGCTATTTAGAATTTGTGCTTAATATGATTATTAGTATCGCAAAATAAATGATTTCACTTGATTATTAATATTTGAAATAATATAAATATTATTATTAGTATGTTATAATAAGACAAACGTTATTATTTTTCCCCTCACAAATTGCACGTTGTTTTATCTTAAATCTTTAATCTTTATTTCGATATGTGTTGGATGAGTTCATCAGATAATGATATTTATTATATGTGATGATTGCGAATTGGGAAATCTGGCTTGTAGAACATGCCGCCTGATGGATTACATCAGGACCGTGTGCACACCGGTAATGATCATGGACATGTAATAAGATATTTATGGGTTTGCCCTGGTCGAGCATGGCTCTCTGGGCTGATTTGTGTAAATTGCCGGAGGTAAGGTCCCTGGTCGAGCATTGCTCTCGGGGCGCCAGTCTTATGGGATTAAGAGAGCCGAATGGCTACTAGATTTTGGGGTTAGGGTTCTACCGAGCCACTCGTCCCGTAAAAGTAAATATATATTTATTTATTTATTTATTTATTATGGTATTTGATTATAATGTGATTTGTATTTACGTGCATGGTTGATATTTTGATTCGAATGATTAATATTTTATGTGAAGGAAATAGTAGGGTATGATTATAGTATGATTTGATATACTGATTTGAATAATCTATGTTTTCTGAGAAGAAGCAATAGTCCCTAGATTATTTGATTTTAACTCACTCGAGACCCGGCGATCTCATTTCTTATTTTGATTCGTGTTGTTAGTTCTCCGCGACTCTTATTCAGTAACCCGACTCCTTCATCATCGGGTGATGTATTTGATTTGGTATGTAAATTGGTAAATCTTAGATTCTCCGCAGTAGTAATAGTAAATGTATCAGTTGTAAATTTTCTGAGCTTCAGGTCTCGCCTAGTTTTTCTGGCAGACCGAAGTATTTATGTAGAATGTAGCTATTAAGATAATTTCTGGTTTTAATAATATTAATTTGAGATGAGATTTGTTTAAATCAGTGAGTGTCAGGCTTACTACAGGTTTCGGTGGCCTTAAGCCTACCCATTCCCTAGTGCCGGTCACGGGCCCACGGGTGGGGTCGTGACAATTAAGGTTTAACCCGCCTCTATTAAGCTTTGTTAATTCTTAATCCGGCTAGTCAATTACCCTTATCTCTAAGTGATTATTAACCAGTTCTTGCTATTCAAATTTCCGATTACTAAACGAATCTCTTAATTACATAAAACAATCTAAATACTACAATTCACAATGTCTCATGAATAAAGTGAATTCTCATTAATAATGAAAGCAAGAAGAATCAAGAATTGACAATCAAAATCCCATAACATTAAAATCAATGAGAAACCCAACAACATAGGAACCCCAATTCGGTTTAACAATTTAGCTACTCATACTAATAAGCATCACAAAATAAGGAATAAAATCATAAAAGTAAATTAAAGGCATGTACACCCTTCTTCTTCAAGTTGGATGAGAAACCCTAATTTTCCAATTCAGAATAACAAACCCTAATTTGCCTCTTGAATGCTCTCAAATCTTGTCTTGATCTTCAAATTGATGTTGAAATAAGTGTAATCCTTCCTTCAATTGATGAAATTGATCTCCCAAATTCGAGAACTGAGGTTTAGAAACAAATGATTTAAGTTCATATAATGGAAATCAAGTCAGAAAAATCGAACCTTAATTCACCAAATCGTTTTTGCCTATATAGTCCCTTCAGCATGGTCGTGGTCAAGTTTGTGCTTATCAGCATGGGCGGAGTCCAGGCCATGCTGAACCTACGCATTCAGTTCTGTTGACCTCTTCCAGGTCGTGCCCTAGCCGGTGCCGAGCCACCACGGGCCGTGGTGGCTACGGAAACCGTGCCAAAACGGCACTCTTAGAGGGTAGCTACTTGACAATTCAGCACGGCCGGAGTCCAGGCCGTGCTCAACCTCGGAATGCTAGTCCTTGCTCAATTTGATGGATTCTGGTCCGTAATTGCACGTATTTCCCCCGATTATTGATAATGTTCTTCGATAATGACCTGAAACGTGAAAGAAACCAAAAGACAGGTGATTCTAGCATAAAACGAGATAATTATGTACAAGAATGTAAACAATTGGGCATGTAAATATGTATAATATGATGCCTATCAATTATTTTCTCAGATTCATAAATATACACGTTTTTACGGGGTTATTTTCTTATATTGATAAATATACCACTTTTACGTAGTCGTTTTCTCATATTAAATTATTAGCACTATTATGGGGTCGTTTTCTCAAATTTACAAATATACACGTTTTATGGGTTATTTTCTAATATTGACAAATATACTCCTTTTACGGGGTTATTTTATCATATTATAAAATTAACCAATTTAAGTGGTTGTTTTCTTATACTCACAAATATACTATAATTACGGGGTTATTTTCTATGATTGATAAATATCCCCGTATTACGGGGTTGATTTCTAATATTTATAAATATATCCCTCTTACGGGGTTATTCTCCCACAATAATAAATTTGCCCCTGCTACGAGGCTGTTTTTTGAGACTCGTAATTATACTACTTTTACAGGATTCTTTTCTCATATTTATAAATATACACGTTTTACAGAGTTATTTTCTTATATTGATAAATATACCATTTTTACGGGGTCGTTTTCTCATATTATATTATTAGCACTATTATGGGGTTGTTTTCACAGATTCATTAATATATATATTTTACGGGGTTCTTTTCTTATATTGATAAATATACCCCTTTTATGGGGTTATTTTCTCATATTATAAAATTAACCCATTTAAGGGGTCTTTTTATCATACTCACAAATATGCCACAATGACGGGGTTATTTCATTAGATTCACAAATATCACCGATTTACGGGATTGTTTGCTAATATTTATAAATATATCCCTCTTAGAGGGTTGTTTTCTCATATTAAAAATTTACCCTTCTACGAGGCTGTTTTCTTAGACTCGTAATTACACTACTTTTACGGGATTGTTTTCTGAGATTCATAAATATACACATTTTATGGAATTATTTTCTTATATTAATAAATATACCTATTTTACAGGGTTGTTTTCTCATATTAAATTATTAGCACTACTATGGGGATGTTTTCTCAATTTCATAAATATACATATTTTACGGAGTTACCTTCTTATATTGACAAATATACCCCTTTTACGGTGTTGTTTTCTCATATTATAAAATTGATCCATTTAAGGTGCTTTTTTCTCCTACTCATAAATATACCAAAATAACAATGTTATTTCTCCGATTGATAAATATCCCACCATTACGGGGTTGTTGGCTAATATTTGTAAATGTATCCCACTTATGGGTTGTTTCTCATATTATAAAATTTACCCTTCCACAAGGATGTTTCTTTAGACTCGCAATTACACTACTTTTAAGTGATTATTTTCTCAGATTCATAAATATACACGTTTATGGGGTTATTTTCTTATACTGATAAATATACCATTTTTACGGGGTTGTTTTCTCATATTATAAAATTAACACATTTAAGTGGTGTTTTCTCATACTCACAAATATACCAAAATTACGGGGTTATTTTCTCATATTAAAAAATTTAACCCTTCTACGAGGCTGTTTTCTCATATTAAAAATTTACCCCTTCTATGATGCTGTTTTCTCAGACTCACAATTACACTACTTTTACGAGGTGGTTTTCTCAGATTCATAAATATACACGTTATATGGGGTTATTTTTTTATATTGATAAACATACCACTTTTACGGGGTGATCTTCTCATACTAAATTATTAGCACAACTATGGTGTTGTTTTCTCAAATTCATAAATATACATGTTTTACAGGGTTATTTTCTTATATTGACAAATATACCTCTTTTACGGGGTTGTTTTCTCATATTATAAAATTAAGCCATTTAAGGGATTGTTTTCTCATACTCACAAATATACCAAAATTACGGGATTATTTTCTCTGATTGATCTCATCACATTTCGAGGTTGTTTTCTAATATTTATAAATATACTCCTCTTACGGGGTTATTTTCTCATATTAAAAAAATTTACCCCTTCTACGAGGTTGTTTTCTCATATTAAAAAATTTACTCCTTCTACAAGGCTATTTCCTTAGACTCACAATTACACTACTTTTACGGGGTTCTATTATGAGATTCATAAATATACTTGTTTTACAGGATTATTTTCTTGTATTAATAAATATACCACTTTTATGGGGTCCTTTTCTCATACTAAACTGTTAGCACTATTATGGTGTTATTTTTTCAATTTCATAAACATACACATTTTACGGGGTTATTTTCTTATATTGATAAATATACCCCTTTTATGGGGCTGTTTTCTCATATTAAATTAACCCATTTAAGGGGTTGTTTTCTCATACTCATAAATATACCAAGATTATGGAATTATTTTCTCCGATTGATAAATATCCCCGTATTACGGGGTTGTTTTCTCATATTAAAAAATTTACCCCTTCTACGAGGCTGTTTTCTCAGACTCGCAATTACACTACTTTTAAGGTTTTGTTTTCTCATATTCATAAATATACATGTTTTTGGGGGTTAGTTTCTTATATTAAGAAATACACCACTTTTACGGGATCGTTTTCTCATACTAAATTATTAGTACTAATCTGGGGTTGCTTTCTCAGATTTATAAATATAAATATTTTACGGAATTATTTTCTTTTATGAAAAAATATACTCCTTTTACGGGGTTATTTTCTTATATTATAAAATTAACCCATTTAAGGGATTGTTTTCTCATACTTAAAAACATAGCAAAATTACGAGATTATTTTCTCCGATTGATAAATATCCTCGTAATACGGGGTTGTTTTCTCATATTAAAATTTTTTTCCCTTCTACGAGGCTATTTTCTCAAACTCGCAATTACACTATTTTTACGGGGTTGTTTTTTCATATTCATAAATATACACGTTTTACGATGTTATTTTCTTATATTTATAAGTGTACCACTTTTATGGGATTGTTTTCTCAGATTCATAAATATATACATTTTACGGGATTATTTTCTTATATTGATAAATATACCACTTTTACGGGGTTATTTTCTCACATTAAATTATTAGCACTATTATGGAATTGTTTACTCAAATTCACATTTTACGAAGTTATTTTCTTATATCAGGAAATATACTCCTTTTAAGGGAGTGTTTTCTCATATTATAAAATTAATCCATTTAAGAGGTTGTTTTCTCACACTCACAAATATACCACAATTACGGGGTTATTTTCTCAGATTCATAAATATCCCCGTAATACGGGGTTGTGTTTTCATATTAGACAAATTTACCCCTTCTTCGACCCTGTTTTCTCAGACGAGCAATTACACTACTTTTACGGGGTTATTTTCTCATATTCATAAATATACACATTTTACGTGGTTATTTTCTTATATTGATAAATATACCACTTTTATGTGGTCATTTTCTTATATTATATTATTAGAACTATCATGGGGTTGTTTTCTCAAATTCATAAATATACACATTTTATGGACTTATTTTCTTATATCGACAAATATACCCCTTTTATGGGATTGTTTTCTCATATTATAAAATTAACCCATTTAAGGGGTTGTTTTCTCATACTCACAAATATAACACAATTATTTAGTTATTTTCTCATATTGATAAGTGTCCCTGTATTACGGGGTTGTTTTCTCATATTAGAAACTTTACCCCTTCTATGAGGCTGTTTTCTCAAACTTGCGATTATATTACTTTTACGAGGTTATTTTCTCAAATTCATAAATATACATATATTTTACAGGGGTTATTTTGTTATATTGATAAACATACTACTTTTACGGCGTCGTTTTCTCAAATTAAATTATTAGCACTATTATGGGGCTGTTTTCTCAAATTCATAAATATACACGTTTTATAGGGTTATTTTCTTATGTCAACAAATATACCCCTTTTACGGAATTATTTTCTCATACTCACAAATATAACACAATTACGGGGTTATTTCCTCAGATTGATAAATATCCCCGTATTACGGGGTTGTTTTCTTATATTAAAATTTTCCCCTTCTACGAGGCTGTTTTCTCAAAGTCGCTATTACACTATTTTACGAGATTTTTTTCTCAAATTCATAAATATATACATTTTACGAGGTTAATTTTTTATATTAATAAATCTACCACTTTTACGGGCGCGTTTTCTCATATTATATTATTATAACTATTATGGGATTGTTTTCTCAAATTTATAAATATAAACGTTTTACGGTCTTATTTTCTTATATCGACAAATATACCCCTTTCATGGGGTTATTTTCTTATATTATAAAATTAACCCATCTAAGGGGTTGTTTTCTCATACTCACATATATATCAAAATTGCGGGGTTATTTCCTCAGATTGATAAATATCCCTGTATTATGTGGTTGCTTTCTCATACTAAAAAATTTACCCCTTCTACGAGGCTGTTTACTCAGACTCGCAATTACACTACTTTTACGAGGTTATTTTCTCATATTCATAAATATACATATTTTACGGGGTTATTTTGTTATATTGATAAATATACCATTTTTACGGGGTCGTTTTCTCATATTAAATTATTAGCACTATTATAGGGTTGTTTTCTCAAATTCATGAATATACATGTTTTACGGGGTTATTTTCTTATATTGACAAATATACCCTTTTTTAAGGGGTTATTTTCTTATATTATAAACCCATTTAAGGGGTTGTTTTCTCATACTTATAAATATACTTAAATTACTGGGTTGTTTTCTAATATTTATAAATATATTCCTCTGACGGGGTTATTTTCTCATACTAAAAAATTAACCCCTTTTTATGAGGTTGTTTTTTCAGACTCGAAATTACACTACTTTTACGTAGTTGTTTGCTCAGATTTATAAATATAGACGTTTTACGAGGTGATTTCTTATATTGAGAAATGTACCACTTTTACGGGGTTGCTTTCTCATATTAAATTATTAGCACTATTCTAGGGTTGTTTTCTCAAATTCATAAATTTACCCGTTTTACGGGGTTATTTTCCTATGTTGACAAATATACTCCTTTTAAGGGGTTGTTTTCTCATACTCACAAATATACCAAAATGACGAGGTTATTTTTTCGATTCATAAATATTCTTGTATTACGGGGTTCTTTTCTCATATTAAACAATTTACCCCTTTTACGATTTTATTTTCTCAAACTCGCAATTACTCTACTCAGATTTATAAATATACATATTTTATGAGGTTATTTTGTTATATTGATAAATATACCATTTTTATGGGGTCGTTTTCTCATATTAAACTATTAGCACTATCATGGAGTTGTTTTCTCAAATTCATAAATATACACGTTTTATGGGGTTATTTTCTTATATCGACAGATATACCTCTTTCACGGAGTTGTTTTCTCATATTATGAAATTAACCCATCTAAAGGATTGTTTTCTCATACTCACAAATATACCAATATTACGAGGTTATTTTCTCATATTCATAAATATCCCCTTATTACGGGGTTGTTTTCAAATATTAAAAAATTTACCCCTTTTAGGAGGCTGTTTTCTCAAATTAAAAAATTTACCCGTTTTACAAGGCTGTTCTCTTAAATTAAAAAAATTACACGTTCTACGAGGCTGCTTTCTTAGACTCGCAATTATACTACTTTTACAGGATTGTTTTATCAGATTCATAAATATACATGTTTTACGGGAGTTATTTTCTTATATTGATAAAATATACCACTTTTACGGGGTCATTTTCTTATATTAAATTATTAGCACTATTATGGGATTGTTTTTTCAAATTTATAAATATATACATTTTACGGGGTTATTTTCTTATTTATACAAATATACCCCTTTTACGGGGTTGTTTTCTCATATTGTAAAATTAACCCATTTAAGGGGTTGTTTTCTCATACTCACAAATATACCAAAATTACGGGGTTATTTTCTCTGATTATTAAATATCCCCGTATTATGAGCTTGTTTTCTTATATTAAAAAATTTACCCCTTCTATGAGGTTGTTTCCTCAAACTCGAAATTACACTACATTTATTTTACGGGGTTATTTTCTTATATTCATAAATCTACCACTTTTACAACATCGTTATCTCATATTAAATTACTAGCACTATGGGGTTGTGTTGTCAAATTTGTAAATATACACGTTTTACATAGTTATTTTCTTATATCGACAAATATACCCCTTTTAGGGGGTTGTTTTCTCATATTATAAAATTAACCAATTTAAGGGGTTGTTTTCTCATACTCACAAATATACTAAAATTACGGGGTTATTTCCTCCGATTGATAAATATCCCCGTATTATAAGGTTATTTTCTCATATTGGAAAATTTACCTCTTCTACGAGGCTATTTTCTCATACTCGCAATTACACTAATTTTACAAGGTTATTTTCTGAGATTCATAAATATACATATTTTACGGGGTTATTTTCTTATATTGATAAATATACCACTGTTACAGGATCATTTTATCATATTAAATTATTAGCACTATTATGGGGTTGTTTTCTCAAATCCATAAATATACATGTTTTACGAGGTTATTTTCTTATATCGACAAATATACCCCTTTCATGGGGTTATTTTCTCATATTATAAAATTAACCCATTTAAGGGGTTGTTTTCTCATACTCGTAAATATACCAGAATTACGGGGTTATTTCCTCAGATTCATAAATATCCTCGTATTACAGGGTTATTTTCACATTTTAAAAAGTTTACCAATTCTACTAGGATGTTTTCTCAAACTAAAAAATTTATCCATTTGACGAGGCTGTTTTCTTAAACTCGCAATTACCCTATTTTTACGGGGTTATTTTTTTATACTGATAAATATACCTCTTTTACGGGGTTGTTTTCTTATATTAAATTACTAACACTACTATAGGATTGTTTTCTCAATTTCATAAATGTACACGTTTTACGGAGTTATTTTCTTATGTTGACAAATATACCCCTTTTACGGGGTTGCTTTCTCATATAATAAAATTAACCCATTTAAGGGGTTGTTTTCTCATACTCTAGAATATTTCAAATTACAAGGTTATTTTCTCCGATTGATAAATATCTCCATATTACGGGGTTGTTTTCTCATATTAAAAAATTTTACCCCTTCTACGAGGCTGTTTTCTCAGACTCGCAATTTCACTAAATTAATGGGGTTATTTTCTTATATTGATAATATACCACTTTTACGGGATCATTTTCTCATACTAAATTATTAGCACTATTATGGTGTTGTTTTCTCAAATTCATAAATATGTACGTTTTACGAGGTTATTATCTTATATTGACAAATATGCTCCTTTTACGGGATTGTTTTCTCATATTATAAAATTAACACGTTTAAGTGGTTGTTTTCTTACACTAACAAATATACAAAAATTACGGGGTTATCTTCTCTGATTGATTAATATCCCCGTATTATAGGGTTATTTTCTAATATTTATAAATATACCCCTCTTACAGGGTTGTTTTCCCACATTAAAAAATTTATCCCTTCTACGAGACTGTTTTCTCAGACTCACAATTATACTACTTTTACGGAGTTATTTTTCAGATTCATAAATATACACATTTTACAGGAGTTATTTTCTTATATTGAAAAATATACGACTTTAATGGGGTCGTTTTCTCATATTATATTATTAACACTATTCTCGGGTTGTTTTCTCAAATTCTTACATATACACATTTTATAGAGTTATTTTCTTATATCCCCTTTTACGGGGTTGTTTTTCCGCATTATAAAATTAACCCATTTAAGGGGTTGTTTTCTCATACTCACAAATATACCAAAATTACGGGGTTATTTTATGCGATTGATAAATATTCCCGTATTACGGGGTTCTTTTCTCTTATTAAAAAATTTACCCCTTCTACGAGGATGTTTTCTCAGACTCGCAATTACACTACTTTTACGGGGTTGTTTTCTCATATCCATAAATATACACGTTTTACGGGATTATTTTCTTATATTGATAAAAATTCCACATTTATGGGTTATTCTCTTATATTGACAAATATTTCCCATTTACGGGGTTATTTTCTCATATTATAAAATTAACCCATTTAAGTTGTTGTTTTTTCATACTCACAAATATACAAAAATTACGGGGTTATTTTCTGCGATTGATAAATGTCCCCGTACTATAGGATTGTTTTTTCATATTAAAAAATTTACCCCTTCTACGAGGTTGTTTTCTCAGACTTGCAATTACACTACTTTTACGGAGTTGGTTTCTCATATTCATAAATATACACGTTTTACGGGGTTATTCTCTTATATTGATAAATATATCACATTTACGGGATTATTTTCTATGATTGATAAATATACGCCTTTTACGAGGTTGTTTTCTCATATTATAAAATTAATTCATTTAAGGGGTTGTTTTCTCATACTCACAAATATACCAAAATTAACCCATATTTTATACAGCTTTCACATAAATACACACGTTTTACGGGATTATTTTCTCATATTATAAAAATTAACCCATTTATGCAGTTGTTTTCTAATACTCACAAATATATCAAAATATAGGGTTATTTTCCCTGATTGATAAATATCCACGTATTACGGAGTTGTTTTTTAATATTTATAAAAATAGCCCTCTTACGGGGTTGTTTTCTCATATTAAAAAATTTATCCCTTTTACGTGGCTGTTTTCTCATATTAAAAAATTTACCCATTTAAGCGGTTGTTTTCTCATACTCACAAATATACTACAATTACAGGATTATTTTCTAATATTTATAAATATACCCCTTTTATGGGGTTGTTTTCTCATATTAAAAAAACTTACCTTTCTATAAGGCTGTTTTCTTAGACTACTATTTTTATGGGATTATTTTCTTAGATTCTTAAATATACATGTTTTATGGGGTTATTTTCTTATATTGACAAATATACCCCTTTTATGGGGTTGTTTCCTCATATTATAAAATTAACCCATTTAAGGTGTTGTTTTCTCATACTCATAAATATACCACAATTACGAGGTTATTTCATCAGACTCATAAATATCACCGTATATACCCCTCTTACAAGGTTGTTTTCCCATATTAAAAAATTTACCCCTTCTACGATGTTGTTTTCTTAAACTCGCAATTACACTATTTTTACGGGGTTTTATTCTCATATTCATATATATACACGTTTTACAGGATTATTTTCTTATATTGAGAAATATACCACTTTTACAAGTCGTTTTCTCATATTAAATTATTAGAACTATTATGGGGTTGTTTTCTCAAATTCATAAATATACACATTTTACGAGATAATTCTCTTATATTGACAAATATACCCCTTTTACGGGGTTATTTTTTCATATTATAAATTAACCCATTTAAGGTGCTTTTTTCTCATACTCACGAATATACCAAAATTACGATTTATTTTTTTCGGTTGATAAATATTCCCCTATTACAGGATTGTTGGCTAATATTTATAAATATATCTCTCTTACGGGGTTGTTTTCTCATATTAAAAAATTTACCCTTCTACGAGGTTGTTTTCTTAGACTCGCAATTACAATATTTTTATGGGATTGTTTTATCAAATTTATATATATACACGTTTACGGAGTTATTTTCTTATATTAATAAATATACCACTTTTACGGAGTTATTTTCTTCGATTGATAAATATCCCCGTATTACGAGGTTTTTTTCTCATATTAAAAAACTTACCCCTTCTATGAGGCTGTTTTCTCATACTCGCAATTACACTACTTATAAGGGGCTGTTTTCTCAGATTCATAAATATACACGTTTTACGGGGTTATTTTCTTATATAGAGAAATATACCACTTTTAAGGGGTTGTTTTCTCATATTAAATTATTAGCACTATTCTGGGGTCATTTCTCGAATTTATAAATATACATGTTTTACGGAATTATTTTCTTATATGGAAAAATATACTCTTTTTACGGGGTTGTTTTCTCATATTATAAAATTATCCCATTTAAGGGATAATTTTCTCATACTAAAAAACATTCTAAAATTTACAGGGTTATTTTCTCCGATTCACGGAGTTTTTTTGTCATATTAAAAAATTTACCCCTTCTACGGCATTGTTTTCTTAATCTCGTAAATACACTAGTTTTATAGGATTATTTTTTAATATTCATAAATATACATATTTTACGGGGTTATTTTCTTATAATGATAAAAGTTGTTTTCTCATATCCATAAATATACACGTTTTACGAGCTTATTTCCTTGTATTGATAAATATACCACTTTAACGGAGTTATTTTCTTATATTAACAAATTCATAAATATACACGTTTTATGGGGTTATTTTCTTATATCGGCAGATATATCCCTTTTACGGGGTTGTTTTCTCATACTCACAAATATACAATAATTACGGGGTTATTTCATCAAATTCATAAATATCCCCGTATTATGGGGTTGCTTTCACATATTAAAAAGTTTACCCCTTCTACGAGGCTATTTTTACATATTAAAAATTTACCCGTTCTACGAGGCTGTATTCTCAGACTCGCAATTACACTATTTTTATGGGATTGTTTTCTCATATTCATAAATGTATATGTTTTATGGGGTTATTTTTTTATATTGATAAATATACCATTTTTACGGGGTCGTTTTCTCATATTACAAAATTAGCACTATTATAGCGTTGTCTTCTGAAATTCATAAATATACACGTTTTACGAGATTATTTTCTTATATTGACAAATATACCCGTTTTACGGGATTGTTTTCTCATATTATAAAATTAACCCTTTTAAGGTGTTGTTTTCTCATACTCACAAATATTCCAAAATCACGGGGTTATTTTCTCCAATTGATAAATATCCTAATATTACAGGGTTGTTTTCTCATATTAAAAAATTATTAGCACTATTACGGGGTTATTTTCTTATATTGATAGATATACCAATTTTACGGGGTCATTTTCTCATATTAAATTATTAGCACTATTATGGGGTTGTTTTCTCAAATTCATAAATATATATGTTTTACTAGATTATTTTCTTATATTGACAAATATACCCTTTTTACAGGATTATTTTCTCATAGTATAAAATTAACACATTTAAGGTGTTGTTATCTCATACTCACAAATATACCAAAATTATGGAGTTATTTTTTCGGATTGATAAATATCCTCGTATTATGGGATTGTTTTGTCATATTAAAAAATTCACCCATTCTACGAGGCTATTTTCTCAGACTCGCAATTACACTACTTTTATAGGGTTATTTTCTCAGATTCATAAATATACAAGTTTTACGGGGTTAATTTTTTATAGCGACAAATATACCCCTTTTACGAAATTATTTTCCCATATTATAAAATTAACCCATATAAGTGGTTGTTTTCTCATACTCATAAATATATCAAAATTACGGGGTTATTTTCTCCGATTGAAAACTATCCCCGTATTACGGGGTAGTTTTTCTCATATTAAAAAATTTACCCATTCTACGACACTATTTTCTTAGACTCGCAATTACACTACTTTTACGGGGTTGTTTATTCATATTCATAAATATACACGTTTTACGAGATTATTTTGTTATATTGATAAATATACCACTTTTACGGGGTCGTTTTCTCATATTAAATTACTAGCGCTATTATGGGGTTGTTTTCTCAAATTCATAAATATACACATTTTACGGGCTTCTTTTTTTATATTGACAAATATATCCCTTTTATAGGGTTGTTTTCTCATATTATAAAATTAACCCATTTAAGGTGTTGTTTTCTCATACTCACAAATATACCAAAATTACAGGGTTATTTCCACAGATTCATAAATATCCCCGTATTACGGGATTATTTTCACATATTAAAAAATTCAACCCTTCTCCGAGACTCTTTTTTAGACTTGCAATTACACTACTTTTACAGGGTTGTTTACTCACATTCATAAATATACATGTTTTACATTGTTATTTTGTGGAGTGATTTTCTCATATTAAATTATTAGCACCATTATGGGGTTGTTTTCTCAAATTCATAAATATACACATTTTACGGAGTTATTGTCTTATGTTGACAAATATATCATTTTACGGGGTTGTTTTCTCATATTATAAAATTAACCCATTTAAGTGGTTGTTTTCTTATACTCACAAATACACTAAAATTATGGGTTATTTTCTCGGATTGATAAATATCCTCGTATTATGGGGTTATTTTTTCGTATTAAAAAATTTAACCCTTCTACGATGCTATATTCTCATACTAGCAATTACACTACTTTTACAAGTTTATTTTCTCAGATTCATAAATATACACACTTTACGAGATTATTTTCTTATATTCATAAATATACCACTGTTACGGGGCCGTTTTCTCATATTAAATTATTAGCACTATTATGGGGTTGTTTTCTCAAATTCATAAATATATAAGTTTTACGAGATTATTTTCTTATATTGATAAATATACCCCTTTTACGAGGCTGTTTTCTCATATTATAAAATTAACCCATTTAAGGGGTTGTTTTCTCATACTCACAAATATACCAAAATTACGGGGTTATTTTTTCTGATTGATAAATATCCCCTTATTACGGGCTTGTTTTCTCATATTAAAAATTTACCCCTTCTATGAGGCTGTTTTCTCAGACTTGCAATTACACTACATTTACAGGGTTATTTGCTCAGATTTATAAATATACATATTTTACGGAGTTTTTTTTCTACTATTCATGAATATACTACTTTACGGGGTCGTTTTCTCATATTAAATTACTAGCACTATTATGGGGTTGTGTTCTCAAATTTATAAATATACACGTTTTACGGGATTATTTTCTTATATCAACAATTATACCCCTTTTAGGGGATTGTTTTCTCATATTTTAAAATTAGCCTATTTAAGGGGTTGTTTTCTCATACTCACAGATATACTAAAATTACGGGGTTGTTTCCTCCGATTGATAAATACCCCATATCGCAGGGTTGTTTTCTCATATTAGAAAATTTGCCCCTTCTATGAGGCTATTTTCTCAGACTCGTAATTACACTAATTTTACGAGGTTATTTTATTAGATTCATCAATATACACATTTTACGGGGTTATTTTTTTATATTGATAAATATACTACTGTTCCGCAGTCGTTTTCTCATAATAAATTATTAGCACTATTATGAGGTTGTTTTCTCAAATTCATAAATATACACATTTTACGAGGTTAATTTCTTATATTGACAAATATACCCCTTTTACGGGGTTGTTTTCTCACATTATAAAATTAACCCATTTTAAGGGTTGTTTTCTCATACTCACAAATATACTAAAATTACGGAGTTATTTTCTGCGATTGATAAATATTCCAGTATTGTGGGTTTGTTTTCTCATATTAAAAAATGTACCCCTTCTACGAGGCTATTTTCTCAGACTCGCAATTACACTACTTTTACGGGGTTGTTTTCTCATATTCATAAATATACACGTTTTACGGGGTTATTTTCATGTATTGATAAATATAATATATTTACGGGGTTATTTTCTTATATTGACAAATATTCCCCTTTTACGTTGTTGTTTGCACATATTATATAATTAGCCCATTTAAGGAGTTATTTTCTCATGCTCACAAATACACCAAAATTACAGGGTTATTTCTCTAATTGATAAATGTCCCCGTATTACGGGGTTGTTTTCTCATAAACGAGGTTGTTTTCTCAAACTCGCAATTACACTACTTTTACAGGGTTGTTTTCTTAGATCTATAAATATACATATTTTACAGGGTTATTTTGTTATATTGATAAATATACTACTTTTACGGGGTCATTCTCTCATATTATATTATTAGCACTATTATGGGGTTGTTTTCTAAAATTCATAAATACACACGGTTTAAGGGGTTATTTTCTTATATCAACAAATATACCCCTTTTACGGGGTTGTTTTATCATATTATAAAATTAAACCATTTAAAGGGTTGTTTTCTCATAATTACAAATATACCACAACTACAGGGTTATTTTCTCAGATTTATAAATATCCTGGTATTACGGGATTGTTTTCAAATATTAAAAAATTTACCTCTTCTACAAGGCTATTTTCTCAAATTAAAAAATTTACCAGTTCTATAAGGTTGTTTTCTCAAATTAAAAAAATTACCCGTTCTACAAGGCTGTTTTCTTAGACTCGCAATTACACTACTTCTACGGGATTGTCTTCTCAGATTCATAAATGTACATGTTTTACGGGGTTAGTTTCTTATATTGATAAATATACCACTTTTATAGGGTCGTTCTCTTATATTAATTTATTAGCACTATTATACGATTATTTTCTCAAATTTATAAATATACACATTTTACAGGGTTATTTTCTTATGTTGACAATATACCCCTTTTACGGGGTTATTTTCTCATATTATAAAATTAAACCATTTAAGGGGTTGTTTTCTCATACTCACAAATATACCAAAATTCGGGGGTTATTTTCAACGAATGATAAATATCCCCGTATTATGGGATTGTTTTATTATATCAAAAATTTTACCCCTTCTACGAGGCTGTTTTCTCAGACTCGCAATTACACTACTTTTACGGGGTTGTTTTCTCATATTCATAAATATACAAGATTTATGGGGTTTGTTTTATATCGACAAATATACCTTTTTGTGGGATTATTTTCTCATATTATAAAATTAACCCTTTTAAGGAGTTGTTTTCTCACACTCACAAATATACCACAATTACGAGGTTATTTCCTCAGATTTATAAATATCCCCGTATTACGGATTGTTTTCAAATATTAAAAAATTTATCACTTCTACAAGGCTGTTTTATCAAATTAAGAGAATTACCCGTTCTACGAGGCTGTTTTCTTAGACTCGCAATTATACTACTTCTACGGGATTGTCTTCTCAGATTCATAAATGTACATGTTTTACGGGGTTAGTTTCTTATATTGATAAATATACCACTTTTATAGGGTCATTCTCTTATATTAATTTATTAGTACTATTATACGATTGTTTTCTCAAATTCATAAATATACACATTTTATGGGGTTATTTTCTTATGTTGACAAATATACCCATTGTACGGGGTTGTTTTCTCATATTATAAAATTAACCCTTGTTTTCTTATACTCACAAATATACCAAAATTAGGGGGTTATTTTCTCCGATTGATAAATATCCTTGTATTACGGGATTATTTTCTCATATTAAATAATTTACCCCTTCTACGAGGCTGGTTTCTTAGACTCGCAATTACACTACTTTTACGGGGTTGTTTTCTCATATTCATAAATATACGAGTTTTATGGGGTTATTTTTTTATATCGACAAATATGCCCCTTTTACAGGATTGTTTTCTCATATTATAAAATTAACCCATTTAAGGGGTTGTTTTCTCGTACTCACAAATATACCACAATTACGAGGTTATTTTCTCAAATTTATAAATATCCCCGTATTACGGATTGTTTTTAAATATTAAAAAATTTACCCCTTATACAAGGCTATTTTCTCAAATTAAAAAATTTACTCGTTCTACAAGGCTGTTTTCTCATATTAAAAAATTTACCCCTTCTACGAGGATATTTTCTCAAACTGGCAATTACATTACTTTTACGGGGTTATTTTCTCAGATTCATAAATATACATGTTTTACGAGGTTATTTTCTTATATTGATAAATATACCACTTTTACGGAATGGTTTTCTCATATTAAATTATTAGCAGTATTATGGGGTTGTTTTCTCAAATTCATAGTTTTATGGGGTTATTTTCTCAGATTCATAAATATATACGTTTTATAGGGTTATTTTCTTATATTGATAAATATGCCACTTTTACCGTGTTGTTTTCTTATTACGGGGTTATTTTCTAATATTTATAAATATACCCCTCTTACGGGATTGTTTTTTCATATTAAAAAATTTACCCTTTTTACGAGTCTGTTTTCTCAGAATCGCGATTATACTACTTTTACGGGGTTGTTTTCTCAGGTTCATAAATATATACATTTTACGGGGTTATGTCTTATATCATCACATCTACCCCTTTCACAGTATTGTTTTCTCATATTATAAAATTAACCCGTTTAAGGGGTTATTTTCTCATACTCACAAAATACACCAAAATTATGGGGTTATTTTCTCCGATTGATAAATATTCCTGCATAACGATTCCACTCGAGCTTTTAAAGATGCACGGGTATCCCAATTTTTAGCACTCTCTTGGTTCCTGATCCCATTTTCTAACGTGTCATACAAAGAGTTTAGCATTGAACCTCCTTATCATCCACTACCTGAATCATAAACTTAACTAAATAAATATGTACAAACAAAACAGAAATAAATAAAAATAAAAGAAGGCTAAATTAACAAATAGCAAATTTCACTTTAGTTTTCAAACATTCCCCGGCAACGGCGCCAAAAACTTGATGGTTGCTATCTATGCAGCTACGATCTAAGGCAGTGTACCTATCGATACAGTCTAGCACTAATAGCGAGTATCAAGGTCGTATTCTTCGGGAAAGTGAAAGCCTAGAGTTACTCTTTTGTTCTCTGTTATATTAGCCTAAAATGAATGATGAATAATCCCTAAATTAACTAATAGCTACTCTAATTGTTATCTAACTACGGCTACTAGAGAAGGATTAATTCAAGTTAAGGAATGACCCCTTGGGAATTCTTGTCTCTAGGGAATGGAAACTAAAGATGGAATTGATTGATTGAATTCAATTTCCGTGGGAAAATCTCTGCGCAATTAATGCCTTTCTCAAGGACATTAACATCTTAACTTAGATTAATTAGGTTGAAATCTCTTCCTAAACCTAATTATCCAAATTAGCATTATGTACCATTTAACACTATTAAGAGTTGTTAATTCTCAATCCGGTAGAACGAACACCCTCTCTCTAAGCGAATTCAATTCTAGATTGCAAAGGACAATCCAAACCTGAACGTCTTTCTCAAGAACATTCAAATTCCAATAATCATTCAACAAGATATAAAGAACAAATCAATAAGCACTTCCATTGAAAATCAATACATACAATTCAAAAGTTAAGTACAAAGTTCCCTAGATAAAGAACCCCAATGGGTTAACAAGTTTAGCTAATCATGTTCATTATCAAAACCCACAAGAATTCAATTACAAAAATGAGTAAAGGTAGAGAAACTCGAATACACCCTTGGATGAAAGTAAACAGCTCCAATTCCTCTTGCCCAGTCTTGAATCGATTCTTGTTCCTTTTGCTCGAATTGAAACCAATCAACGAACCTCGCCCAATCTTCAATCTTTGAAGGGAATCCAATTGAAGCCTTGATCCAAGTCTCCTTTTTCCTTGGTTCCAGCTCAGAAAACCCTTAGAGAGAGAAAAATTAGGGTTTTGGGACGTTCTCCTCGTTATCTCCTTGTTTTCCTATTTTCTTTCTTTTAATTAATTCGTCCTGCCGCTGTGAACATGGCCGTGTTGATGCTCGTGTTGGGAACATGGGCTGGTATTGATGGGCGTGTTTGGAACACGTCCCCGTGCTAATGCCCGTGTTACTCTCTGTGGTCGTGCTCCTTAATGCTCTTTTTCTTTGATGTCGAATGCACCCAACACGGCCCGTTTTGGTGCCCGTGTTGGGAACACGAACAGTGTTAAAACCAACACGACCATGTTCCGATTAGGGATGCGCGAACTCAACTTGTTTCGACAACTTTGACGTCCAATTCTGCTCTAATTCTTCTGATGATTGCTATCTATGCAGCTACAATCTAAAGCAGTGTACCTATTGATGCAGTCTAGCACTAATGGCGAGTATCAAGGTCATATTCCTCAGGAAAGTGAAAGCCCAGAGTTACTCCTTTGTTCTTTGTTATATTAACATAAAATGAATGATGAATAATTTCTAAACTAACTAATAGCTACAAGCTAAGTTCTAGGGGCGATGCAGGAGTAAATGGATAAATGAAATAACCAAGACAAGAAAGCAAACACAAAACATGGGTGATCTAGGAATAAAAGCACAATAATTGCTAAGAACATACGCAATAAAATGCAAGCAAATATGTGTAAAACTATGCTCATCAGCTCTGTAGAAAGAAAGTGCTAGCAAACTCCACCGTCAACTCCCTATATGTCGGTTCAACTATCTCAAAGAAATGCTGAAATGAGGGCGTCTCAAGGTATCGGCGGACTACAACTGCAAGTCCAATGGTCTCTAGTGCTGTCCAGTCTATCCTACGCCCCTTTCCCAGATCTTTATGCCTCATCAATTGGTATCTCTGCTTGAAGGTAGGCTGCCCTTGGAAAAGTAGGAATCTATGGCGCTACGGTGGTCTAATTGGGCCTGAACTATTCGGTGCAGCACCTGACGATCGAGAGAAAGAGGAACCATTAGTCCGCCTCCTCTTGTAAACTCTTGATCCTCGTCTGGTGGACATGGTACCTGAAAAGAAATTTTTAGTACTAAGGATCAACGAAATTCTGGCAGCATAACGGCATAAAAAGGACAAACCGAATGATTTAACTCGATAAAGTTAAACCGCTCAATATCCTGCAAAGAAAATTCAATCCACAACACTGCCAACCAATGCTAACCAATTAAATTTTTAATTCATCTATATAAAGTTGAACTTCGCCATAATCCATCATAAGGCAAACCAACAAGTTAATATAGAACAGACATAAACAGAGTCGATTAAATATGACAAAGCCTATTGTTTAGCAACCACCAATAGTAATAGAGAGGACAATAAGGAATTAATCACAAACATGAATAATGGTAGAAAAGAAAAATCAAAAAATATGAACAAGTTAAATATGTAAACTAAATTAAAGAAAACAAAAGAAAATTTAAACACAAACATGAATGTAAACCAATGCACCAAATAAAAAAAATAAAAAAAATTCGAACACACAGAAAACACAAATTTGAACTAATATCAAAATCAAAAATAAAGAATGTAAAATGAAGTTGGAGGGAACTTACTTGACAAACGCAATATCCAAAGCTTTTAAGATGAGAATAAAAAAGGGAGAGAGCAAGATAGGAGAGAATTGCCAAAACATTTGGCCATTTTGAAATGAATTCGTATATATAGGCAGTGACCGGAACACGCCCGTGTTAATTAACAAGGGCCGTGTTCATGAACACGGTTTGAATATCGGCCCGTGTTGAGTGAAGTTAAACGTGTTGACTTACTAACTTCTTTGAAAACGCCTGTGTTTAGGAAACACGGGGCCATATTGCCAACACAGTCTGGCATAATCTCCCGTGTAACCTTTTGTGCACGTGCCCATCTGTAATTTGATTTTGTGCAAATAGCACACGGTCCGTGTTGATAGAATATGGGGCGTGTTTCCAACATGGTTTGGGGTTTAGGGCCATGTTACCTTCTGTGATCGTGTCCCCTTAAAGTTTATTTTTCTGCAATTAAAACACGGTTCGTGTTGATAAACACGGTCATCATAGATAAACGTATTTGCCCGTGTTGAGCTCCAGAAACTGCAAAACTTGAGATTCTCAGCACTTTGTCTCTCTTTCTCACCTACACAACCAATAAGTCCTCAACTCGTACACTCAACATAAATAAAACTTAACAAAAACAAACTGTAAAATCTAATCAAACTAAGTTCACAATGAAAGGGTAGAATATTAAAAATGAAAAATAGAATTTGGGGTGCCTCCCAAAAGTGCTTCTTTTTGATGTGATGAGTCTTCTTAGCTGGACTCATGGTGAAAAGTAAACGGTGGGGATTGATGACCATCCATCCTTCTTCCAAGCAAATGGCTTCAAGTATCCGCTCAGAGGACTATTCGTCAAATTCCTCTTCCCGACGGTCAAGCAAGCTGCCAGTATAATGGGCAACACTCGCTCCTCATATATTTACACGTAGTCATGATGCTCTAGGGGCTCTTCCAATTTGAAAGCTGGAGTTTCACCAATTGGAAGGATCGACAGTTGGGCAATTTCTTCAGGAATGTCGATGGTTTTCTTCAGTCCTTGGCTTGGCTGGGTTCACTTGCTAGAGGAAACTCGAGCTCCTCGAAGACTTCTTCATTGGATAACTCGTGCTCATCTTCCATCATCAAAGTGACTTGTGGAAAATCCACCAAAAATCCCTCTAACTGCAACTCAGCATCATCAACTGTACGTTCCTGTTGGTAGTCTTTCAAAGGAATCATGTTTGCCTCTTCCTATTCTGGTTCTATCTCCATGTTCAAGGAGTCGTCCTGCACATAAGCATCATAGACAAACATAATAGATAAACCAGAAAAATTCTCACCTGAACGCAAAGTGACGGCGCTCAAATGTTCCTCGGATTCAGTAGCGTTTGATGGTGTTCCCAATTGATCTTCAGCTAGTAACCTGAAGATCAATCCTACTTGATGCTCTATGTTCTCAATCGAGGCTTGTTGACCTTCAAGTATCCTTTCTGTTTGTTGGAATCTATCCTCAAGACTTGTAAAGAACCTCATTATCAGCTCTTCTGACACTAACTCTTCATCTTGAGTTGAAGGTGCAAGATTAGGCTGCTGATGTGGTTGCTGAGATCCTGGTGGTTCTTGGCCATCTAAGCTCCATCCAAAGGGTGAATGAGTGCTCCACTCGTGATTGTAGGTGCTTCCATACGAGTCATTTGGCCAACTGCCCGTATAATTCACTTGTTCACAGTTATAAGAACAATGAGTAAAATCACTGCACAATGGACAATCATTACTCAAATGTAAACCACAACAAAATTCACAAAAAACTTGAGATGAAAGGATAGAAGTGGAGAGTTGATTGGTAGCCCTGCAAAACGATTCTACTCGAGCTTCTAAAGATGCACGGGTATCCCAATTTTTAGCACTCTCTTAGTTCCTGATTTCATTTTCCAACGTGTCATACAAAGAGTTTAAATTTAGCATTGAACCTCCTTATCATTCACTACCTGAATCATAAACTTAAACTAAATAGATATGTACAAATAAAATAAAATAAATATACAAATAAAAATAAAAACCATAAAATAATTAAAAAAATGGCTAAATTAACAAATAGCAAATTTCACTCTAGTTTTCAAACATTCCCCAGCAACGGCGCCAAAAACTTGATGATTGCTATCTATGCAGCTACAATCTAAGGCAGTGTACCTATCGATGAGTATCAAGGTCGTATTCCTCAGGAAAGTGAAAGCCCAGAGTTACTCCTTTGTTCTTTGTTATATTAACATAAAATGAATGATGAATAATTTCTAAACTAACTAATAGCTACAAGCTATGTTCTAAGGGAGATGCAGGAGTAAATGGATAAATGAAATAACCAAGACAAGCAAGCAAACACAAAGGGAACCTAAACTAGTTGGCAATCAAACAAAAGATAAAGGATTGATGACTCCAATTATGCTACACGTGATTTATTCTTAATCAATTCGGTTTCTCGAGATAACCAAATTCCTAAACCTAATAACCTAAAGTTGGAATCTCTTCCTAACGATTTATCCTTAAATTAGCATTAAGCTTTAATCCGCCTCTATTAAGCTTTATTAATTCTTAATCCGGCTAGTTAATTATCCTTATTTCTAAGTGATTATTAACCAGTTCTTGCTATTCAAAATTCCAATTGCCAAATGGACTTCTCAATCACATAAAGCAATTTAAACACCACAATTTACAACGTCTCATGAATAATGCATTATCTTATTAATACTGAAAGCAAGTAGAATATAAAACTAACTCAAACAATCCAACAATATAACATTAAGCCAACATAGTAAAGAAATCCCAATGGATTTAATCAATCTAGCTAAACATATTCATTATCAAAACCTACAAGAATTCAATTACAACAATGAGTAAAGGTAGAGAAACCCGATTACACCCTTGGATGAGAGTAAACAACCCCAATTCCTCTTGCTTGAATTGAACCGATTCTTGTTCCTCTTGCTCAAATTGAAACCAATCAATGACCCTCACCCACTCTTCAATCTTTGAAGGGAATTCGATTGAAACCTTGGTCCAAGTCTCCTTTTTCCTTGGTTCTAGCTCAAAAACCCTTAGAGAGAGAAAAATTAGGGTTTGGGACGTTCTCCCCCTATTTTTCTTTCTTTCCTCTTACTCTTTCTTTTAATTAATTCGTCCTGCCGCCACGAACATGGCTGTGTTAATGCCCGTGTTGGGAACACGGGCTGGTGTTGATGGGCGTGTTTGGAAATGGCTCTGTGCTAATGCCCGTGTTTCTCTATGTGGTCGTGCTCCTTAACGTTTCTTTTTCTTTGATGCGAATGCACCCAACACGGCTTGTTTTGGTGCCCGTGTTGGGAACATGACTAGTGTTAAAACCAACACGGCCATGTTCAGATTAGGGATGCGTGAACTCGACTTGTTTCGGGATCGTTGACGTCCAATTCTTCTCCAATTCTTCCCTTTTTCACTCTTTGACTTCTTTTGGACCTAAAGCACACAAACAAACGCATAGGGTGAGTGTTGGGACCAATTCACATCCAAATGTACATAAATTCTGCTTTAAAAACCCCATTTAGATGTGTGTATTCCATGCACATCATCTTCCCTTTATCACTCTTTGACTTCTTTTGGACCTAAAGCACATAAATAAACAGATAGGGTGAGTGTTGGGACCAATTCACATCCAAATGTACATAAATTCTGCCTTAAAAACCCCATTTAGATGTGTGTATTCTACTCACATCAAATCACCCCACACTTAGCTCATTGTTTGTCCTCAAGCAATCAAAAGTAAGATAAGGAAAATAAACCACTAAGGAACAACACTTAAACTAACAGACAAACTAGAAAGCTCTTGCACATATCCTTAACAAACATAAGTCAAGCAAAAAGAAAAGAAGCAATCAATTCAATCATCACAACCAAGATGCTATTGATTCACAAAATACTATCTCAACAAAATTATTCAGAACCAACTCCTCACAAGATTCACTCTAAGTCACTCAAAGTGTTTAAAGGATAGTGTTAAATCGCTTAATGCATCAAATACTGCCTTACTTACTATATGCTTGCTCTTAAATCCTACTCCTACCACTTATGGAGAGTTAACAGCCATGTCAAGAGGTCTTTATAAGGGTTGTAATGGGGATTAGGTAGGGGTAGGTAAATTTGGTAAGGGTTGAACCTATGGTGTTCTATAATGAGATAAATGACCTGCACACAAGCCACAATAATCACGAGGGATAAACAATGAACAGTAGTCGAAGGTGGGAAAATAGGAATCAAGTCAAAATGTAAACTCCCAAAAGCAATTAAACAATTAGCTCACTTACTTTCTTTCTTTTCATCACTCTTCCCTCTTATTCTTCTTTTTTTTTCTTCTTTTTTTTTATAAGGGAAGAAACATTTACATAATAGAGTGAATTTCTTTTGGATTGAAGGAAGCTGCTTGAAGATTCCAACGCTATTCCCAAGATAAAAATTCCCAATAAAAAACAACTAATATGCAAAATCATAACCTAAAGCAGAATAAAACTAAGTGGTAATGAAATATGATAAAAAATGGTGAAAGAGGGGGTTATCTACTAAATCAATAAACGAATGAAGGCGATTTGGCTAGAATGAAAAACCTAAGTGCCTCTATCATATCAAAGTGTTAAACTCTCCTTGTGGCCTTCATAAGCATTACTAAGCAAGTTCTAAAAGTAAAGATAGTAATTGGCACTCTTAAAAAGAAATAGATAAAAGCATGTAAAGAGTATGCTTACAATTGAGGCTCAATTTCTCACAAGTGTGCTTTTTGAGTAGGTTCCAAACAAAAATCATCAAAACAGAATTAAATAAACCAAAGCAACTTAGTGCAAAACTCAAACTAATTAACTTACATTAGGTTCCAAACAAAAATCATCAAAACAGAATTAAATAAACCAAAGCAACTTAGTACAAAACTCAAACTAATTAACTTACATTCTTCCGTAAGACTGAACACTATCGGTTTTACCCGATCACATGAACATAAGCAGGAATTCAAAATCAAGTCAACAGTAAGAGCATCGAAACAAAGTGAAATTTTTTCAAAATTTTTAAAAAAATTGCACAAAGAATAAACAAATAATTGAGATGGGATAAATGAAATGCGATATATACACTAGAAAAGGATCTAAATTTCATATACAAAACGATAAAGACACGAAAACAAGTGTATATAAATATCACCACCCCACACTTGAAGGACACACTGTTCCCAGTGTACAGCTGCTCTCTGAGGGTCGGAAGTAGTGTCACCTACAGGAGCTGGTGGATCAGCAGGAACAGCATCAATAGGAGGCTCGTCAGGCTGCTGTGGTGAAGGGTGCTCAGTCGGAGAGGGATGGTCAGCTGGATCATTCGCTAGCGGGATGTCAAAATGGCTCTGTACTGGAACCCGGCTCTGTGGACTGGCAGGGACATAGTCTATAGCAAAAATATCATCAAACATGTCATTGGCCATAGAGGCCTCTAACCCACCGCCCTGCTCAATCAGGGCCTGAAGCATAGCCCTCTGCCTCTAAAACTGAGCCATCATCTAGCTCTGAAACTCAGCCTGACACTGTAAAAGGTCCTACTGAAAAGCCTCTACTCGAATAAAGTGCCGCTACTGCTCTTCTGCCAACCTTTGCACTCTAAGCTGCAGCTCTCTAAACTCAATAGGGAAGACTCCTAAAACAGCTGAAGAAGACCCAAAAGGAGCTGAAGTAGACGGTCTGGAGGAAGACTCTGGAATATCGAAAGAAGGGGGTAGAACATCCTGTGTACCAAGGGCTCGTGGGGTAGGTCGCTCCTCTCTGAGTTCTGCCAAGAGAGCACTCCTCAGTCTATACTGTGGTCCTAGCGGACCCTGCCTACGAGTCACCATTCCCATACTAACCAACTGGGGAAGTCCCAACGTCTCCATCACCTCTAGCTCTGTCAAATGTGGTATCGCCTCCTCTAAAACTCCTAAGCTCCTAGCCAGCCGAGTAATGTAAGTCCCAAAATAGAAAAATACCTTCTTTGAGTTGTTGCAGAAGGCACTGATCTGTCTAGCCAACAAGTATCCTATGTCGATGGACTGGTGCTGGTGCATGCTATAAAGTATAAACAGGTCTGGCTGGGTCACTACACCACCGATGTCTCCCCTGCCAGTGATGGTCCTAGCCAGGAATGCATGCAAGTATCGTAGTCCCTCAGGCAAGTTAGATGCCTTGGACTGGCTGGCACTGCACCCCTCAGTGTCATCAAAAATCTCAGCCTACATCAGCAGATATGAACACCAGGCGTGTGTATACAGCGACTATATACCTCTCCAGCTGCATCCTCCTCAGTCCACAAACCCAAATGTACCCCAAACTATTGTACACTCATGGTGAAAGTCCGCTCTGCTAGTCTGAAACTAATAGCATCCGGCTGCTGAAAGTCCCGCAACTGGTTCTGCAGAAAGAAGGTACTAGCAAACTCCAAAACCTGAACATCTTTCTTAAGAACATTCAAATTCCAATAATCATTCAACAAGATATAAAGAACAAATCAATAAGCACTTCCGTTGCAAATCAATATTGAAAATCAATACATACAATTCAAAAGTTAAGCATAAAAATCCCTAGATAAAGAACCCCAATGGGTTAACAAGTTTAGCTAATCATGTTCATTATCAAAACCCACAAGAATTCAATTACAAAAATTAGTAAAGGTAGAGAAACCCGAATACACCCTTGGATGAGAGTAAACAGCTCCAATTCCTCTTGCCCAATCTTGAATCGATTCTTGTTCCTTTTGCTCAAATTGAAACCAATCAATGAACCTCGCCCAATCTTCAATCTTTGAAGGGAATCCAATTGAAACCTTGGTCCAAGTCTCATTTTTCCTTAGTTCCAGCTCAAAAAACCCTTAGAGAGAGAAAAATTAGGGTTTTGGGACGTTCTCCTCGTTATCTCCTCGTTTTCCTCTTTTCTTTCTTTAAATTAATTCGTCCTGCCACCGCAAACATGGCCCTGTTGATGCCCGTGTTGGGAACACAGGCTGGTGTTAATAGGCGTGTTTGGAACATGTCCCTGTGCTAATGCCCGTGTTACTCTCTATGGGCGTGCTCCTTAACGCTCTTTTTCTTTGATGTTGAATGCACCCAACACGGCCCGTTTTGGTGCCCCTGTTGGGAACATGGCCAGTGTTAAAACCAACACGGCCATGCTCAGATTAGGAATGCGCGAACTCGACTTGTTTTGGCAACTTTGACATCCAATTCTGCTCCAATTCTTCCCTTTATCACTCTTTGACTTCTTTTGGACCTAAAGCACACTAACAAACCCATAGGGTGAGTGTTGGGACCAATTCACATCCAAATGTACATAAATTCTGCCTTAAAAACCCCATTTAGATGTGTGTATTCTACGCATATCATTTTCTCATATTAAATTATAAGCACTATTATGGGGTTGTTTTCTCAAATTCATAAATATACATGTTTTACGAGGTTATTTTCTCAGATTCATAAACATACACGTTTTACGAGGTTATTTTCTTATATTGATAAATATGCAACTTTTACTGAGTTGTTTTCTTATTACAGGGTTATTTTCTAATATTTATAAATATACCCCTCTTACGAGGTTGTTTTCTCATATTAAAAAATTTACCCTTTTTACGAGCCTGTTCTCTCAGACTCGCAATTAAACTACTTTTACGAGGTTGTTTCCTCAGATTCATAAATATATACATTTTACGGGGTTATTTCTTATATTGTCAAATCTACCCTTTTACGGGATTGTTTTCTCATATTATAAAATTAATCCGTTTAAGGGGTTATTTTTCTGATTGATAAATATTCCTGTATTTTGGGGTTATTTTCTCATATTTAAAATTTACCCTTCCTACGAGGCTGTTTTCTCAGACTCGCAATTACACTACTTTTACGTGGTTGTTTTCTAAGATTCATAAATATACACATTTTATTGGGTTATTTTCTTATATGGATAAATATACCGCTTTTACAGGATTGTTTTCTCGCATTATAAAATTAACCCATTTAAGGGATTGTTTTCTCATACTCACAAATACACCAAAATTACGAGGTTATTTTCTCCGATTGATAAATATCCCCGTATTACGGGGTTATTTTCTAATATTTATCAATATACCCCTCTTACGGGGTTATCTTCTCATATTTAAAATTTACCCTGATGAGCATAGTTTTATACATATTTGCTTGCATATTATTGCGTATTTTCTTAGCAATTATTGTGCTTTTATTCCCAGATCACCCGTGTTTTGTGTTCTTTTGCATTTCAGGAACATTTATAGGACCATCATCGTTGTTTAAGCAATTATAGATCAATACGTGCAGAAACGGACGAGAATTCATCAAGATCGGACAAGAGCCCGCAATGCATACATTGAGCACGGCCTGGACTCTGACCGTGCTCAACCATTGGCTTTGATTCTTGAAATTGGCACTTTGGGCACGGTTTCCGTAGCCACCACGCCTCCAGCACGGGGAGAAACACGGCCCGTGGTGGTTAACACGGGGAGGAACACGGCCGTGGTGAAACCCTACCGGTGAGATCCACAGTTTCAGCACGGCTTGGACTTCGGCCGTGCTGACCAGCATGGCCTTGAACACGGCCGTGCTGAGTTAAATATATAAGAAAAAAGGAGTTTTTCTTAAGAGAGAGAAAGAGAAAGAGTGACATTGAGCCCTAGTGGCTGGTTCGGTTTCTACACAATCGAAAAGTAGAGAGAGTTGCAGTGAGTAGAATCCGAATCATAAGATTCCGAGTGCAAAACAGAGTGGAGCAATTCAAGAGGTAGTTTGGGAGATTAATCAAAGTGTAGATCCAGGATTTGGAGCTCGCTCATCCAATTCGAGAGAAAAGGGTGTACATGTTTTATTTTCATTATTCTTTCATTGTAATTGATTTCCTAGATTGTTTTAAACATGAACATGTTTAGCTAGACTGATTTATTCCATTGGGATTTCTTTACTATGTTGGCTTGATATTATATTGTTGGATTGTTTGAGTTGGTTTTGTATTCTTCTTGTTTCGGTGATGAATAAGATTATGCATTATTCATGAGACGTTGTGAATTGTGATGTTTAGATTGCTTTATGAGATTGAGAAATCCGTTTGGCAATTGGAACTTTGAATAACAAGAATCGGTTAATAATCGCTTAGAGATAAGGATAATTAACTAGCCGGATTAAGAATTAACAAAGCTTAATAGAGGCGGATTAAAGCTTAATGCTAATTTAAGAATCAATTGTTAGGAAGAGATTCCAACTTTAGGTTATTAGGTTTAGGAATTCGGTTATCTCGAGAGAGAAACCGAATTCAGTTAAAAATTCGTCCACGGGTAGCATAATTAGACTCACTGATCCTTTATCTTTGTTCGGATGCCAACTAGTTTAGATTCCCTTTGGGTTTGTCTTCTTGTCTTGATTATTTCACTTATCAATTACTCCTGCATCTCCCTTAGAACTTAGCTCGTAGTTAATAGTTAGTTTAGAATTTATTCATCATCCATTTTAGGTTAATATAACAAAGAACAAAGAAGTAACTCGGGCTTTCGCTTTCCGAGGAATACGACCTTGATACTCGCCATTAGTGCTAGATCGCATCGATAGGTACACCGCCTTAGATTGTAGCTAACACGAGTAGCACACATCAAGTTTTTGGCGCCGTTGCCGGGGAATTGTTTGAAAACTAGAGTGAAATTTGCTATTTGTTAATTTAGCCATTTTTTTTTCTTTCTTATTATTTTATGATTTTTATTTTTATTTGTTTATTTATTTTATTTTATTTGTACATATTTATTTAGCTTAAGTTTATGATTCATATAGTGAATAATAAGGAGGTTCAATGCTAAATTTAAACTCTTTGTATGATACATTGGAAAATGGGATCAGGAACCAAGAGAGTGCTAAAAATTGGGATGCCCGTGCATATTTAGATGCTCGAGTGGAATCGTTTTGCAGGGCTACCGATCAACTCTCTTCTCCTATCCTTTCATCTCAAGTCTTTTGTGAATTTTGTTGTGGTTTACATGTGTGTAATGATTGTCCATTGTATAGTGATGTTGCTCATTGTTCTTATAACTCGTGAATGTGAATTATACAGGAAGTTGGCCAAATGACTCGTATGGAAGCACCTACAATCAAGAGTGGAGCACTCATTCACCCTTTGGATGGAGCTTAGATGGCCAAGAACCACTAGGAATTCAAAGCAACTACATCAAGAAATTTAATGTTGCACCTTCAACTCAAGATGAAGAGTTAGTGTCGGAGAGCCGATGATGAGGTTCATTACAAGTCTTGATGATGATTCCAACAAATGAGAGGATACTTGAAGATCAACAAGCCTCGATTAAGAACATAGAGCATCAAGTAGGCTTGATCTTTCGCCATTAGCCGGCGAGCAATTGGAAACTCCATCAAACGCCATCAATCCGAGGAGCATTTGAGCGCCATCACTTTATGCTCAGGTGAGAATTTTTCTGGTTTATCTACTATGTTTGATGATGATGCTTCTGTGCAGGACGATCTCTTGAACATGGAGATGGAACCAGAAAAGGAAGAGGCGAACATAATTCCTCTGAAAGACTATCAACAGGAATGTACAGTTGATGATGCTGAGTTGCAGTTAGAGGAATTGTTGGTAGATTTTCCACAAGTCCCTTCGATGATGGAAGATGAGCATAAGTTATCCAATAAAGAAGTCTTGGAGGAGCTCGAGTTTCTTCTAGCAAGAGAACCAAGCCAGGGACTGAAGAAAACCATTAACACTCCTGAAGAAATTGCCCAACCGTCGATCCTTCCAATTGTTGAAACTTTAGCTTTCAAATTGGAAGAGCCCCTAGAGCATCATGACTACGTGCAATTATACGAGGAGCGAGTTTTGCCCATCATACTGGCAGCTTGCTTGACTGTCGGGAAGAGGAAGTTGACGATTATCCCTCTAAGCGGATATTTGAAGCCATTTGCTTTTCACCATGAGTCCAGCTAAGAAGACTCATCACATCAAAAAGAAGCGCTTTTGGGAGGCACCCCAATTTTTATCTTTAATTTCTAATTTTTTTTTTTAACCTTTTTGTTTTGAAATATTTTATTAGTTTTAGTTTTCATATTTTCAGTTTTGATTTTATTTCTTTATTTTATTATTTTCAGATTCTACCGAGGAGGCACTGAATTTCCACAACATCAGCCTCGATGGATGATCAGGCGCCCCTAGATCTTTTTATTTTTCCCAGATTTACTTACTTTATTTTTCATACATGTCATGCACTTGGATTGTATTGCTTTTGTTCTCTTAGTTGAGCATTCCATGCGGGGTATCCATAACATTTTACACTGAGGACAGTGTGTTCTTTAAGTGTGGGGTGCTTATGGGTAAACCCTAATCTCTCATATGGATTTTTAATTGCTATGGCTAGGTGTTGTGTATTTTTAGGAGATGTTAGGACATTGTGTTTTTATGCACTTGAGTATGCTAATTTTGAGTTGATTGATGACTTGATTTATAGAATTGTAGTTACTTTTCTTTGTTGTTCATTGTCCTTGGAAAACAATTTATGGTGTTTTACACATCAACCTGCCGGGTTAAACCGTGTTATTTAATTATTTTCGAATTGTCGAATTTTAACTTAGAACGTTGATAATATCATATGCATGTGTTTCTTAAATAATGATTCAATTAATGATGTTGCGAACCAACTGCACCTAATACCACACCTGAAAGTGAGATTTTGAGCCAGTTGAGCATTCATTATGCTTATGCTCTTTATATTTCTTGTTTGAGTGTGCATTGTACTTAACTTTGCTCCTAGAACTTGCTTTGTAATGCATGTTGAAGTTACATGAATATTGTGAATACCATGAGATGATTTGGGCGATTTAGGATTCCCTACATTTGACCAAAAGCCTACCACCTTATGTTTCCATTAGTTAGCCAATTTTGAGCCTTAACCTTTTCTTCATAATCTACACCTATACACTTCAATTATACCATTCTTTACATTTATCTTTCCTTTACCCTTATGCTGGAATTTCTTTCTGTGATATGTTCGACTTTATGTGGGATTAAAATGCTAGTTGCTATGTTGGTAAATTCACTAAATCTTTTTGATATTTTAAATGCTCCCCTTGATCCAATTTGTATTTGTTATTCTTTATGTTTATTCGAGTTGTATGCGGCAGTCGCTAATAAGCTGCTAGTTCATTTCTTTATAAAAAAAAAAAAAAAAAAGAGAAAAAAAAAGAAGAAGAAGAAAAAAAAAGAATATATAATAAACAAATCTCTTTAATTATTTATCTTTTTATTGGATTTAGAGCATTTGCGAGCGTTATTCTATGAAGTAGGGATTTTAGTGAATGATTCTTTTCGTGATCTTAGGCATTTAATCCTTTGAGCATATAATATTGTTTATCGCACGAATTGGCATTTTCAAACTTCTGTCCAAATCTCCGTACCTTTACCCTAGCCCCATTACAACCTTGGTAAAGACCCTTTGATTTTGGTATTTATTTATTCACAGTAGCGAAGATATGATTTATAAGCAAGCTTATGGTGAGCGGGTCTTGTGCATTTGGTTTGAGGGATTTGTTATTTACCTAATATACACTTTGAGCGACTTGAGTGATCCCTGTAAGGCATTGGTTCATGATGTTGGTGTTGAGTTGTCATTTAAGTTACTCATGCATTAATATTATTTCCATTCTTTGTTAATGATTTGTAATTTGATTTATGATTGAGTATCCTTTGAGATGTGTTGAATACTCTCTGTTGTGGACTAGGGGCATAAACTGAAAGGAATTGCTAATTGTAGTTTTATGAGGTGAGTTGTTAATTGCTTGAGGACAAGCAATAGCTTAAGTGTGGGGTAATTTGATGAGCATAGTTTTATACATATTTGCTTGCATATTATTGCGTATTTTCTTAGCAATTATTGTGCTTTTATTCCCAGATCACCCGTGTTTTGTGTTCTTTTGCATTTCAGGAACATTTATAGGACCATCATCGTTGTTTAAGCAATTATAGATCAATACGTGCGGAAACGGACGAGAATTCATCAAGATCGGACAAGAGCCCGCAATGCATACATTGAGCACGGGCTGGACTCTGGCCGTGCTCAACCATTGGCTTTGATTCTTGAAATTGGCACTTTGGGCACGGTTTCCGTAGCCACCACGGCCTCCAGCACGGGGAGAAACACGGCCCGTGGTGGTTAACACGGGGAGGAACACTACCGCAGTGAAACCCCACCTGAGATCCATAGCCAAGACGGCCCGACTTCGTGCCGACCAACACTACCTTGAACACGTACGTCGAGTTAAATATATAAGAAAATATGAGTTTTTCTTAAGAGAGAGAAAGAGAAAGAGTGACATTGAGCCCTAGTGGCTGGTTCGGTTTCTACACAATACTGAGTGTGAGAGAGAGTTGCAGTGAGTAAGAATCCCGGAATCATAAGATTCCGAGTGCAAAACAGTAGTGGAGCAATTCAAGAGGTAGTTTGGGAGATTAATCAAAGTGTAGATCCAGATTTGGAGCTGTTCATCCAATTCGAGAGAAAAGGGTGTACATGTTTTATTTTCATTATTCTTTCATTGTAATTGATTTCCTAGATTGTTTTAAACATGAACATGTTTAGCTAGACTGATTTAATCCATTGGGATTTCTTTACTATGTTGGCTTGATATTATATTGTTGGATTGTTTGAGTTGGTTTTGTATTCTTCTTGTTTCGGTGATGAATAAGATTATGCATTATTCATGAGACGTTGTGAATTGTGATGTTTAGATTGCTTTATGAGATTGAGAAATCCGTTTGGCAATTGGAACTTTGAATAATAAGAACCGGTTAATAATCGCTTAGAGATAAGGATAATTAACTAGCCGGATTAAGAATTAACAAAGCTTAATAGAGGCGGATTAAAGCTTAATGCTAATTTAAGAATCAATTGTTAGGAAGAGATTCCAACTTTAGGTTATTAGGTTTAGGAATTCGGTTATCGAGAGAGAAACCGAATTCGCTAAGAATTCGGCCCACGGGTAGCATAATTAGACTCCACCGATCCTTTATCTTTTGTTCGGATGCCAACTAGTTTAGATTCCCTTTGGGTTTGTCTTCTTGTCTTGATTATTTCACTTATCAATTACTCCTGCATCTCCCTTAGAACTTAGCTCGTAGTTAATAGTTAGTTTAGAATTTATTCATCATCCATTTTAGGTTAATATAACAAAGAACAAAGAAGTAACTCTGGGCTTTCGCTTTCCCGAGGAATACGACCTTGATACTCGCCATTAGTGCTAGACTGCATCGATATGTACACTGCCTTAGATTGTAGCTAACACGAGTAGCACACATCAAGTTTTCTAATATTTATCAATATACCCCTCTTACGGGGTTATCTTCTCATATTTAAAATTTACCCCTTCTGCGAGACTGTTTTCTTAGACTCGCAATTACACTACTTTTACGGGGTTGTTTTCTAAAATTCATTAATATACACCTTTTATGGGGTTATTTTCTTATATCGATAAATATACCCTTTTACGGGATTGTTTTTTCATATTATAAAATTAACTCATTTAAGGGGTTATTTTCTCATACTCAGAAATACAATAAAATTACGGGGTTGTTTTCTCCGATTAATAAAATATCCCTGAATTGCGAGGTTTTTTTCTCATATTAAAAAATTTAGCCCTTCTACGAGGCTGTTTTCTCAGACTCGCAATTACATTACTTTTACGGGGTTATTTTCTTAGATTTATAATTATACATGTTTTACGGGGTTATTTTCTTGTATTGATAAATATACCACTTTTACAGAGTGGTTTTCTCATATTAAATTATTAGCATTATTATGGGGTTGTTTTGTCAGATTCATAAACATATACGTTTTACGGGGTTATTTTCTCACATTCATAAATATACATGTTTTACGGTGTTATTTTCTTATATTAATAAATATGCCACTTTTACGGGATTGTTTTCTTATTACAGGGTTATTTTCTAACATCTATAAATATACCCCTCTTACGGGGTTGTTTTCTCATATTAAAAAATTTATCCTTTTTACGAGCCTATTTTCTCAAACTCGCAATTACACTACTTTTATGGGGTTGTTTTCTTAGATTCATAAATATATATGTTTTATGGGTTTATTTCTTATAT
The DNA here is from genome assembly GCF_019578655.1 of Ricinus communis. Taxonomy (NCBI): domain Eukaryota; kingdom Viridiplantae; phylum Streptophyta; class Magnoliopsida; order Malpighiales; family Euphorbiaceae; genus Ricinus; species Ricinus communis. The sequence goes on from NC_063258.1 coordinate 8,888,055, forward strand.
CGTCAAATCTACCCCTTTTACGGGATTGTTTTCTCATATTATAAAATTAACCCGTTTAAGGGATTGTTTTTTCATACTCACAAAATACACTAAAATTACGGGGTTATTTTCTCCAATTGATAAGTATTCCTCTATTTTGGGGTTATTTTCTCATATTTAATATTTACCCTTTCTACGAGGCTGTTTTCTCAGACTCGCAATTACACTACTTTTACGGGGTTGTTCTCTAAGATTCATAAATATACACATTTTACGGGGTTATTTTCTTATATCGATAAAGATACCCCTTTTATGGGATTGTCTTTTCATATTATAAAATTAACCCATTTAAGGGGTTGTTTTCTCATACTCACAGATACAACAAAATTACTTGGTTATTTTCTCCGATTGATAAATATCTCCGTATTACGGGGTTATTTTCTAATATTTATAAATATACTTCTCTTACGGGGTTGTTTTCTCATATTTAAAATTTACCCTTTTTACGAGGTTGTCTTCTCAGACTCGCAATTACACTACTTTACGGGGTTGTTTTCTAAGATTCATTAATATACACATTTTACGGGGTTATTTTCTTATATCGACAAATATACCCCTTTTACGGGATTATTTTTTCATATCATAAAATTAACCCATTTAAGGGGTTGTTTTCTCATACTCACAAATACACCAAAATTACGGGGTTATTTTCTCCGATTGATAAATATTCCTGAATTACGGGGTTGTTTTCTCATATTAAAAAATATACCCTTTCTACGAGGCTGTTTTCTCAGACTCGCAATTACATTACTTCTACGGGGTTATTTTCTCAAATTTATATTTATGCACGTTTTACGGGGTTATTTTGTTATATTGATAAATATATCACTTTTACGGATTGGTTTTCTCATATTAAATTATTAGCACTATTATGGAGTTGTTTTGTCAAATTTATAAACATACACATTTTACGGGGTGATTTTCTCAGATTCATAAATAGACACGTTCTACGTTGTTATTTTCTTATATTGATAAATATGCCACTTTTACTTGGTTGTTTTCTTATTACGAGGTTGTTTTCAAATATTTATAAATATACCCCTCTTACAGGGTTGTTTTCTCATATTAAAAAATTTACCCTTTTTACGAGCATGTTTTCTCAGACTCGTAATTACACTACTTTTACGGGGTTGTTTTCTCACATTCATAAATATATACGTTTTACGGGGTTATTTCTGATATCGTCAAATCTATCCCTTTTACGGGATTGTTTTCTCATATTATAAAATTAACCCGTTTAAGGGGTTCTTTTCTCATAATCACAAAATACACCAAAATTACGGGGTTATTTTCTCCGATTGATAAATATTCTTGTATTTTGGGGTTGTTTTCTCATATTTGAAATTTACCCTTTCTACGAGGCTGTTTTCTCAGACTTGCAATTACACTACTTTTGTGGGGTTATTTTTTAAGATTCATAAATATACACATTTTATGGGGTTATTCTCTTATATCGACAAATATACCCCTTTTACGGGATTATTTTCTCATACTATAAAATTAACCCATTTGAGGAGATATTTTTTCATACTCACAAATATACCAAAATTACGGGGTTATTTTCTCCAATTGATAAATATCCCCGTATTATGGGGTTGTTTTCTAATATTTATAAATATACCCCTCTTACAGGGTTGTTTTCTCATATTTAAAACTTACCCCTTCTACGAGGCTGTTTTCTCAGACTCGCAACTACACTACTTTTACGGGGTTGTTTTCTAAGATTCATTAATATACACGTTTTACAGGGTTATTTTCTTATATCGATAAATATACCCCTTTTACGGGATTATTTTTTCATATTATAAAATTAACTTATTTAAGTGGTTGTTTTCTCATACTCACAAATACACCAAAATTACAAGGTTATTTTCTTCGATTGATAAATATCCCTGAATTACGAGGTTGTTTTCTCATATTAAAAAATATACCCCTTCTATGAGGTTGTTTTCTCCGGCTCACAATTGCACTACTTTTATGCAGTTATTTTCTCAGATTCATAAATATACATGTTTTACGGGATTATTTTCTTATATTGATAAATATACCACTTTTGTGGGTTCATTTTCTCATATTAAATTATAAGCACTATTATAGGGTTATTTTCTCAAATTCATAAATATACAGGTTTTATGGGCTTATTTTCTTATATCGACAAAAATATCCCTTTTACGGGGTTGTTTTATAATATTATAAAATTAACCCATTAAGGGGCTGTTTTTCCATACTCACAAATATGCCACAATTATGGGCTTATTTCATCATATTCATAAATATTCCTGTATTATGGGGTTGCTTCCACATATTAAAAAATTTACCCGTTCTACGAGGCTCTTTTCTCACACTCGCAATTACACTACTTTTACGGAGTTGCTTTCTTATATTCATAAATATACACGTTTTACGAGGTTATTTTCTTATATTGATAAATATACCACTTTTACGAGGTCGTTTCTCATATTAAATTATTACCACAACTTTGGGGTTGTTTTATCAAATTCATAAATATACTCGTTTTATGGGGTTATTTTCTTATATCGACAAATATATTCCTTTTACGGGGTTGTTTTCTCTTATTATAAAATTAACCTATTTAAGGAGTTGTTTTCTCATACACAGAAATATAACAATATTACGGGTTATTTTCTCCGATTGATAAATATTCCCGTATTACAGGGTTGTTTTCTAATACTACCCCTTCTACAAGACTGTTTTCTCAGAGTCGCAATTACACTACTTTTACAGTGTTGTTTTCTCAAATTCATTAGTATACAAGTTTTACAGAGTTATTTTCTTATATTGATAAACACACCACTTTTACGCGGTTATTTTCTTATATTGACAAATATACCCCTTTTACGGGGTTATTTTCTCATATTATAAGATTAAGCTAGTTAAGGGTTGTTTTCTCATAGTCACAAATATACAAAAATTAAGGGGTTATTTTCTCCGATTAATAAATATTCCCGTAGAATGATGTTATTTTCTCATATTAAAAAATTTACTCCTTCTACGAGGCTGTTTTCTCAGACTCGCAATTACACTACTTTTACAGGGTTGTTTTCAAAGATTCATAAATATACATATTTTACGGGATTATTTTCTTATATTGATAAATATACCACTCTTACGGGGTCATTTTCTCATATTAAATTATTAGCATCATTATGCGGTTGTTTTCTCAAATTCATATACATGTTTTACGGGGTTATTTTCTTATGTGGACAAATATACCCCTTTTACGGGGTTGTTTTGTCATATTATAAAATTAACACATTTAAGGGGCTGTTTTCTTATACTCACAAATATACCATATTTACAGGGTTATTTTCTTGAATTGATAAAAATTCTCGTATTACGGGGTTGTTTTCTCATATTAAAAAATTTACTCCTTCTACGAGGCTGTTTTCTCAGACTCATAATATTTTCTCAAGTTCATAAATATACACGTTTTATGGGGTTATTTTCTTATATTGATAAATATACTACTTTTATGAGGTTATTTTCCTATATTGACAAATATACCCATTTACGGGGTTGTTTTCTCATATTATAAGATTAACCGAGTTAAGGGGTTATTTTTTCATACTCACAAATATATCAAAATAAAGGAGTTATTTTGTCTGATTGATAAATATCCCCGTACTACGGGGTTGTTTTCTCATATTAAAAAATTTACCCCTTCTACGAAGCTATTTTCTCAGACTCGCAATTATACTATTTTTACGAGGTTGTTTTCTCATATTCATAAATATACACATTTTATAAGGTTATTTTCTTATATTGATAAATATACCTCTTTTATAGGATTATTTTCTTACATTGACAAATATACCCCTTTTACGAATTGTTTGCTCATATTATAAAATTAACCCATTTAAGGTGTTGTTCTATCATACTCATAAATATACCAAAATTACGGGGTTATTTTCTCCGATTGTTAAATATCCCCTTATTACGGGGTTATTTTTTTAATATTTATAAATATACCCCACTTACGGGGTTGTTTTCTCATATTAAAAAATTTACCCGTTCTACAAGGCTGTTTTCTTGACTCGCAATTACACTACTTTTACGAGGTTGTTTTCTCAAATTCATAAATATACATGTTTTACGGAGTTATTTCTTTATATTGATAAATATACCAGTTTTACGAGGTCGTTTTCACATATTAAATTATTAGCACTATTATGGGGTTATTTTCTCAAATTCATAAATATACACGTTTTACGGGGGTATTTTCTTGTGTTGACAAATATGCCCCTTTTACGGGGTTGTTTTCTAATATTATAAAATTAACCCATTTAAGGGGTTGTTTTCTCATACTCATAGATATACCAAAATTACAGGGTCATTTTCTCCGATTGCTAAATATCCCCTTATTACAGGGTTGTTTTTTAATATTCATAAATATACCCCTCTTACAAGGTTATTTTCTCATATTATAAAATTTACTCGTTCTATGAGGCTGTTTTCTCAGACTTGCAATTACACTACTTTTACGGGATTATTTTCTCAGATTCATAGATATACATGTTTTGTGGGATTATTTTCTTATATTAATAAATATACTACTTTTACGGGGTTGTTTTCTCATATTAAATTATTAGCACTATTATGGGGTTGTTTTTGTCAAATTCATGAATATACACGTTTTACGAGGTTATTTTCTTATGTCGATAAATATACTCCTTTGATGGGGTTGTTTTCTCATATTATAAAATTATGGGGTTATTTTCTCTAATTGATAAATATCTCGCATTACAGGGCTGTTTTCTCATACTAAAAAATTTACGCTTTCTACGAGGCAGTTTTCTCAGACTCGCAATTATACTACTTTTACAGGGTTATTTTCTTAAATTAAAAAATATACATGTTTTACGGGGTTATTTTCTTAAATCGATAAATATACCACTTTTACGGGGTTACCTTCTTATATTGATAAATATACCTCTTTTACAGGGTTGTTTTCTCATATTCATAAATATACACGTTTTAAGGGGTTGTTTTCTCATACTCACAAATATACCAAAATTACGGGGTTATTTTCTCCAATTGCTAAATATCCCTTTATTACGGTTTATTTTCTAATATTTATAAGTATACCCCTCTTACGGGGTTGTTTTCTCATATTAAAAAATTTACCCATTCTACGAGGTTGTTTTCTTAGATTCGCAATTACACTACTTTTACAAGGTTGTTTTCTCAAATTCATAAATATACAAGTTTTACGGGGTTATTTTTTTATATTGATAAATATACTACTTTTACGGGGTCGTTTTCTCATATTAAATTATTAGTACTATTATGGGTTTGTTTTCTCAAATTCATAAATATATATACATTTTACGGGGTTATTTTCTTATATTATAATATTAACCCATTATTTTCTTATATTAATAAATATACCACTTTTATGGGGTTATTTTCTTATATTAGGTTATTTTCTCAAATTTATAAATATACACGTTTTACGAGGTTATTTTCTTATATCGACAAATATACCCCTTCTACGGGGTTATTTTCTCATATTATAAAATTAACCTATTGAGGGGTTTTTTTTCTCATACTCACAAATATACCACAATTACGGGGTTATTTCCTCAGATTCATAAATATCAAAGTATTACGGGGTTGTTTTCACATATTAAAAAACTTACCCCTTCTACGAGGCTGTTTTCTCATATTAAAATATTTGCCCATTCTGCGAGGTTGTTTTCTCATATTATAAAATTAACCCATTTAAGGGGTTGTTTTGTCATACTCACAAATATACCAAATTTATGAGGTTATTTTCTCCGATTGATAAATATCCCCGTACTACGGGGTTGTTTTCTCATATTAAAAAATTTACCCCTTCTACGAAGTTGTTTTCTCAAACTAACAATTGCACTACGTTTACGGAGTTGTTTTCTCACATTTATAAATATACACGTTTTATGGGATGATTTTCTTATAATTATAAATATATCACTTTTATGGGGTTACTTTGTTATATTGACAAATATACCCCTTTTACGGGGTTGTTTTTTCATATTATAAAATTAACCCATTTAAGGGGTTGTATTCTCATACTCACAAACATACCACAAATACTGGGTTATATCCTCAGATTCATAAATATCCCAGCATTACGGGATTGTTTTTTCAAATTAAAAAATTTACCCCTGCTACGGGCTGTTTTCTCAGATTCGCAACTACACTACTTTCACAGGGTTATTTTCTCAGATTCGTAAATATACATGCTTTACGGGATTATTTTCTTATATGATAAATATACCACTTTTACGGGGTCGTTTTCTCATATAAATTATTAGCACTATTATGGGGTTGTTTTTGCAAATTCATAAATATACACGTTTTACGGGATTATTTTCTTATATAAAAAAATATACCCCTTTTACGGGATTATTTTTTCATATTATAAAATTAACTTATTTAATGGGTTGTCTTCTCAAACTCACTAATATACGACAATTACAGGGTTATTTCCTCAGATTCATAAATATCTCTGTATTACGGGGTTGTTTTCACATATTAAAAATGTTATCCCTTCTACGAGGCTCTTTTCTTATAGTAAAAAATTTATTCGTTCTACGAGGCTGTTTTCTTAGACTCGCAATTACACTACTTTTACGAGGTTGTTTCTCATATTCATAAATATACACGTTTTACAGGGTTATTTTCTTATATTGATAAATATACCACTTTTACGGGTTTGTTTTCTCGTATTAAATTATTAGTATTATTATGGGGTTGTTTTCTTAAATTCATAGATATACATGTTTTACGAGGTTATTTTCTTATACTGATAAATGTAAACCTTTTACGGGTTGTTTTCTCATATTATAAAATTAACCCATTTAAGGGGTTGTTTTCTCATACTCACAAATATACCAAAATTACGAGGTTATTTTCTCCGATTGATAAATATCCCCGTTTTACGGGGTTGTTTTCTTATGTTTATAAATATACCGCTCTTACGGGGTTGTTTCGTCTTATTAAAAAATGTACCCTTTCTACGAGGCTCTTTTCTCATACTCACAATTATACTACTTTTATGGGGTTGTTTTCTCATATTCGTAAATATACACGTTATACAAGGTTATTTTCTTATATTGATAAATATACCACTTTTATGGGGTCATCTTCTCATACTAAATTATTAGCACTATTATGGTGTTATTTTCTAAAATTCATAAATATATAAATTTTACGGGGTTATTTTCTTATATTGACAAATATACCCCTTTTACGGGATTGTTTTCTAATATTATAAAATTAACCAATTTAAGAGGTTATTTTCTCATACTCATAAATATGCCAAAGTTACGGGGTTATATCCTCCGATTGATAAATATCCCCGTATTGCGGGGTTATTTTCTAATATTTATAAATATACCCCTCTTACGTGGTTGTTTTCTCATATTAAAAAATTTACCCGTTCTACGAGGCTATTTTCTCATATTAAAAAATTTACCCATTCTACGAGGCTGTTATCTTAGACTCGCAATTACACTACTTTTACGGGGTTGTTTTCTTAGATTCATAAATATACACGTTTTACGGGGTTATTTTCTTATATTGAGAAATATACCACTTTTTTACGGGATCATTTTCTCATATTAAATTATTAGCACTATTTTGGGCTTGATTTCTCAAATTTATAAATATAAACATTTTATGAGGTTATTTTCTTATATTGATAAATATACCACTTTTACGGGATCGTTTTCTCATATTAAATTATTAGTACTATTATGGGTTTGTTTTCTCAAATTCATAAATATATATACATTTTACGGGGTTATTTTCTTATATTGATAAATGTGCCCCTTTTACGGGGTTGTTTTCTCATATTATTATATTAACCCATTATTTTCTTATATTAATAAATATACCACTTTTACGGGGTTATTTTCTTATATTGACAAATATACCCTTTTTACGGGGTTGTTTTCTCATATTATAAAATTAACCCATTTTCCAATTGCAATGCAGTTAATCTTTTACTATCTAGTAGCTTTTCCTTTATGGCGATCAGTTCATGAATCTCCATCTCCAATCTTTCCTTTTCTTCTGTTATCCTGGAAAGTTTAACTTCTAAAGAACTGAGCTTTTCTTTTTCTTCAAATAGACTTGAACTGAGCTCTTAGTTTTCCTTAGGTTCTAATTATTGATCATCTTACACTCTGATTAGACGATCCTAGGGTTTGATTTCAAGTTGCTCTTTGGATTTTCAAGTTAGTGATTCATGAAGGGATTAGAGTTCTTGGAGGTTCTTTAACATTCGGTATCAGAGCTTTTAGCTCTTAGATCATGTTACTTATCTTTCTTTAATTTTATTTCATTGTATTCTTTAAGTTTCTAAGTGGTATGATTCGTTTATTGATAGCAATCTTGATTGCTGCTTCCACGCGCTTTCTCTCAATAGTGGTGTTTATGCTCTCCAAATAAAACCAAACCATCGTACTAGACAAAGAGGAGTTGACTGGTCCACAACTCTCGTAGTCCTAAATGTTTTGAGCCAGAATAACAAAAATAAGGGAAAATTCATGTAGGCATACCTAATAAAACCCCACCCCAAATTATGTAATTATATGCATTCCAAATATCAAAACACGTGCATTCCCTCTTAGATTAATCGAAAACAACATTATTTCTTCTTTACACATGTGGATTTGTGTCTTGTCCTACTAGATCAAGTCTCAAGCTTGTTAATTACATTCCCATGATTCTTTACACCAATCCTTGATGTCATCAAGAGTCCTCATGCTTAGAGGAATATGGAATGATGGAGATCCTAATGGTGCAAATCTTAAATTGAAATATTGGGGCTTCTCCAAATGATCGCGAATGAATATTTTGGAGGAACGAAGGAATGACAAGAATCAAGGCACGCCCTAATATTTTGATTTAGGATTTGCACCATTGAGACTCATCCTTCCTTATTCCTCTAGGCACGAGGACTCCTGATGATGCAAGGTTTGGCATATAGAATCCTCATAACACAATTGACAAGCTTGACCGATGGCATTGGGCCTTAGCTTGATGATCAAGCAAGTGATGTAAATCCATGTGCATAAGTGAGAAATCATGTTGTTTTCGATTAATCCAAGCATAATTCAAGTTGAATTCGAGCTCTTTGATGTTGAAATGCAGATAATGAAGTAATTTGGGTCTGAGTGTTTTTAGGTAGGCCTATGCAATTTTACCATTATTTTTGTTAAGCTGGCTCATATAAGGTTGTTGCACAGTCAACTCCTCTCTCGTTCTTTATTTGACTTTAGTTTATTCATCTTTCTTTACTTATTTTTTCATATTTATCTTCTAGTTTATTCTTCTTATGGAATGAGGCTTTCGCACTATAGAAAATGCATGCAACTAAATACTTGAGGCTAATGAGCATAGTATTTCAGTTTTCTATCTTGCAGGAAATCAAGTTATGGGTTCTTTCAAGAACTTTGTGGACTTATCAACATTCGCACTAGAGAGCATAGACTTATCCCTCACATCATTCCTTTCTCCTGTGTTCTTTATCTACCTTTGCGTTTAAATCAATTCCATTTGATCCTTACACTTAGCCACATAGAAGAGAACAAAGAACTTATGATTTCTTTCCTTATCGGATATGGAATCCTACCTATATTCTCATTTTATTTATTTATTTTGCATGTCTTTTTAATCTCTATGATGTTTTGGTTTTACTTGGGGAGCATAAATATGATTGTTGAGTGAAAGCTCGTGGAAGCGGCAATCATAGGCACTGATCCAATGCTTCGACGAATGCGAAGAAAGAAGATTAGTTGATCGAGTATTGATATTATTCTCTAGATGATCGCGGATGAATCTTTTAGAGGAAAGAAGGAATGACGAGAACTGAGGCATGCTCAGATTTTTTTTATTCATGATTTGCACTATTGGGATTGTCCATCATTCCTTACTCCTCTAAGGACAAGGACTCCTAAAGACACAAGGATTGACTTAAGGAATCATGGGAGTGCAACTAACAAGCTTGACAGGTGGTATTAGGGATTACCTTAATGATTAAGCAAGATGAGAACTCATGTTGTTTTCGATAGATTGATACGACTGTGGCTAACTTGTGCCAAATTCGTATTCAATGTTGATGTCTTCACCAAGGATCATTCACCTAATCATGCAAAGATGCTCCAACTCCCAACAGGACCCTTAAATAAATTGTACTTAATAACCTTAATTATAAAGAATTAAAGGCGGTTTAACATAAACATAAGTTTGTAAAATACCAAGCCTTCACTTGATAAATTCACCAAGTTTATTAAGAATAAAAGAAGAGAATTAACTCCAAAATAATCAATCAACAATTCTCTTTACATAGAAATTCGTACTAGCTTATATAGGCCTTAAAGAAACCTAATTCTATAATGATAAGGAAGCAAAAACAATCAGAGTAGGAATAGAACTCCTAAACTAAAAGGATAACTTAAAACAAGACTCCTAACAATTAAAAGACTTCTTTGAATGAACACATACTTCTAAAATCTGTCCAGCCCTAGTCCATATAAAAAACATGAGAATTAGGCTTAAGTAACATGTGATATGCGAGCCCATTCTTGAGTATTGGACTCCAAATTGCTTGACTTGATTATCTTAAGCTTATCTTGGCTTGATCATGACTCCATATGTTGGATTGAGTTGATAAGAGCATCAATGAGGCCCATTATCTTGACTAAGCCCCATCTCATTTGGATTTTGTATCGGACTAGGATTCCTACTGGAAATAGGATTCCTTTCGTCGCTTGAACTCCTAATATCATCATAACTCCTTGCTGGATTATGATTCCTAGTGGAATTAGGACTCCTGGTTAAAGTAGGATTCCTTGAGCAAGTAGGATTTGCATCATTAGGTTTTCTTGTTGGAGTAGAATTGTTGTGCTATATGGGTTCTAATCATAAATATTCTTATTCATGATTTGCACCATTAGGATCTCCATCATTCCTTGCTCCTCTAAGGACGATGACTCCTGATGACACAAGGATTGGCATAAGGAAACATGGGAGTGCAATTGACAAGCTTGACCGGTGGCATTGGGGATTACCTTGATGATCAAGTAGGATGAGATATAAATCCACGCATGTAAGGAAAAACTCATGTTGTTTTCAATTAATCCAACCGTAATACTATCCGGAATTCGAGCACTCCCATGTTTGAAATAATTTGGGTCGGAGTGTTTTTAGGTAGGCCCATGCAAATTTACCCTTATTTTTGTTAAGCTAGCTCATAAAATTTAGGACTACAAGAGTTGTTGTCTAGTTAACTCCTCTCTCTTTCATGATTTGACTTTAGTTTATCTATCTTTTTGTATTTATTTATTCATATTTAGCATCTAGCTTATCTATCTTTTTGTATTTATTTATTCATATTTAGCATCTAGTTTCTTCATCTTATGGAATAAGGGCTTTCGCACTATTAAAACCACATGTAACTTAATACTTGAGGTTAATGAGCATATTATTTCAATTTTCTACCTTGCTGAAGATCAAGTTATGGGTTTTTTGAAGAACTCTTGGACTTAATCAACACTTGCGCTAGCGAGCATAGACTTATCCTTACGTCCATCATTTCTCTTGTGTTCTTTATCTACCCTTGTATTTAAATCAATTCCATTTGATCCTTATGATTATCCATATGGAAGAGAACAAAGAAGTTGTGATTGCTTTCCTTATCAATTTGAAATCCCACCGATATTCTCATTTTTTTTGTTTATTTTGTGTCTCTCTTTCTAATCTCTATCTATTATGATGGTTTGGTTCTATTTGGGAGCATAAACACGAGTGTTGAATGAAAGCGCGTGGAAGTGTCAATCATAGGCACCGATCTAATGCTTCGATGATTGAGAAGAAATAAAATTAGTTGATCATGTATTGATATCATTTTCTGAATGATCGCGGAGGAATATTTTGGAGGAAAGAGAGAAAGACGAGAATCAAGGTCCGCCTAATTTGATACGAATGTGGCTAACTTGTGCCAAACCCGTATTCAATGTTGATATCTTTACCAAGGATCATTCACCTAATCAAGTAAAAAAACTCTAACTCCTAATAGGACCCTTAAATAACTTGTATTTAAGAACCTTAATTATAAAGAATTAAAGGCTATTTAATATAAACATAAGTTTAAGTTAAACTAAGTTTGTAAAATACCAAGCCTTCACTTGACAAATTCACCAAGTTCATGAAGAACAAAAGAAGAGAATTAACTCCAAAATAATCAATATTCAAAACTCCTTTTAAATAGAAATTCATACTAGCTTATATAGGCCTTAAAGAAACCTAATTCTATAATGATAAGGAAGCAAATAATAATAAGACTAGGAATAGAACTACTAAACTAAAATGAATAACTTAAAACAAGACTCCTAACAATTAAAAGACTTCTTTAAATGAACAAATACTTATAAAATTCGTCCAAACCGTAGTCCATATAATAAACATGAAATTCAGCTTAAGTAACATGTGATATGCAACCCATTCTTGAGTATTGGACTCCAAATAGTTTGACTTAATTATTTTGGGCTTATCTTGTCTTCATTACGCCTCCATATGTTGGATTGAGTTGATAAGAGTATCTTGAGGCCCATTATCTCAATTAAGCCCAATCTCACTTGGACTTTGAATCGGACTAGGATTCTTAGTAGAAATAGGATTCCTTTCATCGTTTGAACTCCTAATATCATCACAACTCCTTGCTGGATTAGGATTCCTAGTGGAATTAGGACTCCTTGTTGAAGTAGGATTCCTTGAGCAAGTAGGATTTGCATCATTAGCTTTTCTTATTGGAATAGAATTCCTTGTGCTACATGGGTTCTCATCATCGATATTCTTATTCATGATTTGCACCATTAAGATCTCCATTATTCCTTGCTCCTCTAAAGACGAGGACTCCTGATGACATAAGGAAACATGGGAGTGCAATTGACAAGCTTGACCGGTGGCATTAGGGATTACCTTGATGATCAAGCAGGATGAGATATAAATCTACGCATGTAAGGCATAACTCATGTTGTTTTCAATTAATCCAAGCGTAATACTATCCGAAATTCGAGCGCTCCCATGTTTGAAATAATTTGGGTCGGACTGTTTTTAGGTAGGCCCACACAAATTTACCCTTATTTTTGTTAAACTGGCTCATAAAATTTAGGACTACGAGAGTTGTTGTCTAGTTAACGCCTCTCTCGTTCATGATTTGACTTTAGTTTATCTATCTTTTTGTATTTATTTATTCATATTTAGCATCTAGTTTATCTATCTCTTTGTATTTATTTATTCATATTTAGCATCTAGTTTCTTCTTCTTATGGAATGAGGGCTTTCACACTATGAAAACCATACGTAACTTAATACTTGAGGTTAATAAGCATATTATTTCAATTTTCTACCTTGCTGGATATCAAGTTATGGGTTCTTTGAAGTACTTCTTGGACTTAATCAACACTTGCGCTAGCGAGCATAGACTTATCCTTACGTCCATCATTTCTCTTGTGTTCTTTGTCTACCCTTGTATTTAAATCAATTCCATTTGATCCTTACAATTAACCATATGGAAGAGAACAAAGAAGTTATAATTGCTTTCCTTATCGAATATGAAGTCCTACCGATATTCTCATTTTTTTGTTTATTTTATGTCTCTCTTTCTAATATATTTCTAATATGATGGTTTGGTTTTATTTCGGAGCAGAAACATGAGTGTTGAATGAAAGCGCGTGAAAGCAACGATCATAGGCACCGATTTAATGCTTCGAGGAATGCAAAGAAAGAAAATTAATTGATCGTGTATTGATATCATTCTTCAAATGAATATGAATGAATTATTTGGAGGAAATAGGGAACAATGAGAATCAAGGCATGCCCAAATTGATACGAACGTGGCTAACTTGTGCCAAAACCGTATTCAATATTGATGTTTTTACCAAGGATCATTCACCTAATCAAGCAAAGAAAATGTAACTCCCAACAGGACCCTTAAATAACTTGTACTTAAGAACCTTAATTATAAAGAATTAAAGGCTATTTAACATAAACATAAGTTTAGGTTAAACTAAGTTGTAAAATGCCTAGCCTTCACTTGATAAATTCACCAAGTCCATAAAGAACAAAAGAAGAGAATTGGCTCCAAAATAATGAATGTTCAAGAACTCCCATTGCATAGAAGTTCATACTAGCTTATATAGGCCTTAAAGAAACCTAATTCTATAATGATAAGGAAGCAAATAAAAATAATAATAGGAATAGAACTCCTAAACTAAAAGGATAACTTAAAACAAGACTCCTAACAATTAAAAGACTTCTTTAAATGAACAAATACTTCTAAAATTCATCCAATCCTAGTCCATATAATAAACATGACAATTGGGCTTAAGCAACATATGATATGCAGCCCATTCTTGAGTATTGGACTCCAAATAGCTTGACTTAATTATCTTGGGCTTATCTTGTCTTGATCATGCCTCCATATGTTGGATTGAGGTTATAAGAGTATCTTGAGGCCAATTATCTTGATTAAGCCCAATCTCACTTGGAGTTTGAATCGGACTAGGATTCCTAGTGGAAATAGCATCCTTTTGTCGCTTGAACTCCTAATATCATTAGAACTACTTGTTGGATTAGGATTCTTAGTGGAATTAGGACTCCTTATTGAAGTAGGATCCTTGAGCAAGTAGGATTTGCATCATTATGTTTTCTTGATGGGATAGAATTTCTTGTGCTACATGGGTTCTCATCATAAATATTCTTATTCATAATTTGCACCATTAGGATCTCCATCATTCCTTGCTCCTCTAAGGATGAGGACTCCTGATGAAACAAGGATTGACATAAGGAAACATGGGAGCGCAATTAACAAGCTGAACCGGTGGCCTTGGGGATTACATTGACGATAAACTAGGATGAGACATAAATCCACGCATGTAAGGCATAATTCATATTGTTTTCAATTAATCCAAGCATAATACTAGCTGGAATTCGAGTGCTTTGATGTCTGAAATGCATACAATGAAGTAATTTGGGTCAGAGAGCTTTTAGGTAGGCCCAACTGAATTTACCATTATTTTTGTTAAGCTGGCTCATAAAATCTAGGACTGTGAGAGTTGTTGCCCAGTCAACTCCTCTCTCCTTTTTGATTTGACTTTAGTTTATTTATCTTTCTATATTTATTTATTCTTATTTAGCATCTAGATTCTTCTTCTTATGGAATGATTTTGCACTATAAAAACCATATGCAATTGAATACTTAAGGCTAATGAGTATATTATTTCAGTTTTCTACCTTGCAGGAAATCAAGTTTTGGGGGTCAACAATTCAAAAGGGATTCTCAAGCTTATTTGTGGAAGTTCCATATCACAGCTCAACGAAAACAAGGGAAAATCTGCAAGGGCCTACCTAATAACACCCCGACTCTAATTACTTTTTTATATGCATCCCAAATATCAAAATGCTCATATTTCCACTTGTATTACACTTGGATTAATCAAAACCAACATGATATCTCTCTAATGCATGTGGATTTACGTCTCGTCTTTCTTGATCATTAAGCTAATCCCCAATGCCACTGATCAAGCTTGTCAATTGCATTCCCATGATTCCTTATGTCAATCCTTATGTCATCTGAAGTCCTCGTGCCTAGAGGAATAAGGAATGATAGAGATCCCAATGGTGCAAATCTTGAATAAGCATATCTGGGTGTGCCTCAATTCTCGGCGTTTCCTCTTTCCTCCAAAAGATTCTTCCACGATCATTCAAAGAATAATATCAATACTCGATCAACTAATTTTGTTTCTTCGCATCTGTCCAAGCATTGGATCGGTGCCTATGATTGTCGCTTCCACACACTTTAACTCAACACTCTTATTTATGCTCGCCAAATAAAACCAAACCATAAAACAAGACATATATTAGAAAGAGACGAACAAAAGAAATGAACAAATGAGAATATAGTTTGGATTTTGGATACGATAAGGAAAAAATAGCAAGTTCTTTATTCTCTTCTATGTCTAAGCATAAGGATCAAATCGAATTGATTTAAACAAAATGGTAGAGAAAGAACACAAAAGAATAAAAAGGATGTGAGCGATAAGTCTAGGTTCGTGATACGAATGGGCTATCAAAAGAAAAGCTTGAAGATGATAGGATTGATGAGGAGCACGGAAGGAAAGCTAAGAATACTAAAGATGGGCTAAGCTTGCCACAAGGCCCAATAATAAGGTCTAAAACTAAGAAGTTGCAACAAGCCTTAAATGGGCTAGCAAGGAGAGTCCATTTGAAGGCCCAAGATCCATAACTATTAAAGAGCATCAAGATAGGGCTTTATTCAATCTATTGAAGGTTCAAGCCCATGAAGAACCAATTAAGGCATGCTTGTAGGCCTTGGTTTAGTTTTATTAAGTTTATTAAGGTAGAATAGTATTCTTCCTATTAGTTTTCTTCTAGGGCTTGTTTCAAGTCTATTTAACTTGAAAAAAGCTATATGTTACTTTAAGTTCTGATTATTAATGATATTTCATTGTTCTAGCAACCTTTGCTTGAATTCTTTTATTCTTATTGAATGCATTCCACACTTATTAAAGATTTGATCTATCTTTGCGGCGTGCTAGGATTAGGGTTTAAAGGACTTAGTTTTCTTTAGGTTCTAATTTATCGATCAACTTATAATCTAATCTAGAGTGATTCTACTATTTGATTCAATTTGTTAGCGGGTCTAGGTTAGTGATATACGGGTTCATAACTATTATAGTTCGTATATTCTATTCTTAAAGGTTCTTAACATTTGGTATCAGAGCTTTGGCTCTTGAAAATCAGATTGCATATCCTTGTCCTTTTAAGTTATTTAGTTGTTTCTTTAAGTTTTTATGAAAGTATTTCAGCTTCTTAGAGATCTTGGAATGGAGGTACAGTTGTGTTCTTGATTTACATTATTGTTCTTATTTTGTATAATTTCATATTCAGATCTAGTAAAAAAAAAGAAAATAAAGAAAGAAAGAAGATAAGTATTAAAAAAATTGAATCTGGAAAAAGAATCTGTAATCTTGAAAGCTTACTTGAATATCTTGACTTTTCTTGAACTATCTTATTTGTTTTCTTGAAAATTTTGATTCTTGATTTGGTTTTTGAGTGTTTATAGGGGCTGATCTTGTTAATCACATTTTATTCTTAGTGTTTAGGGTTACAAAAGAGTCCTAATCTAGGAAAAGACAAGATTCCTATATTTTATGAAGAGGTGTAGCTATAAAGTAGCTAATCCATTCAGTTTAGAGAGATAAGAGAATTTGGATGGTAGATCTGATTACATTGACAACAAACAAACTTGAGAAAAGAGAATTGGTACGCAAGGGCTGTTCAAGTAATTTTGGTCGATTTTTTTTGGAGAGTTTTGTTTCTTATCTAATCCCTTATTGATTATAACAATATTATTGAAGGTTTTAGATTAATCTTGAAGCTTAAAATTGGATTTTAGTTGCTGTTTGGTTAGAGAAAGGATACAAGAATCCGAATTGCAATCTTGCTTTCTTGGAGGTTTTTCTTCAATTCTTTTCTTATAATTCTATTTCTTTAGTGTTTTCTATTGTTTTCTTATTATTTTTCATCATTCTTAATTGATTCAATTCTGTTATAATATCAAAATCCAAAAATAGCCGATTTGGGTATTTTGAAATTCTTGATTGTTTTTCTTATTTCTTGAGTCTTAATTTCTGTTTCTTTCACATGCCCATTGCATCTTTAATGTTTTTCATCGAGTTTGATCAAATCAAAGTTGTTTAGGGTGTATTTTCTTGATTAGGCAGAATTAAAGTCTTGATATTCTTGCATGTAATTTCTTGATTCTTGCATGCTTTGAGTCTTTAATTCATATGTCCTTTATTTCTTTAGTTGTTTTCTAGTGTTCTTGACTCATTAAAAGTTGGAGAGAGTATTTCTTTAAAACTTACCGATTTACTTCTTGCCTTTTTCGTGTTTCCATTTTACATATTATTGCTTCTAGATAACTTCTTTATATGTCATTTGCTTCCTTTTAAGTTTCTTTAATCTTGGATTCCTAATTTCTTGATTCCAACATAACCTTGATACTTTCTTGAATTTTAACGTTTGCTTCAACTAAGTGTCTTAATTTTTGACTCTTGTGTACTACAAAGAGAGTGATAAATTTGTAGTGATTCTTGATTCACACAAGAATATTTAAAAACAAGGTGATCGTAGACAAGAACCTATTGGAATTGATAGATATTATGATAAACTTTATGAGGATCATGTAACTCTACGTTCATAGGAGCTGGTAGAGGAGGATTTAGTGTAAATTATAGTGTGGGTATATGAGCTAGGCGAAACCCTAACTTGGGTAGAGGTGGTGGCAATTATGGTGGTAATGGGTATACGGTAATGATGATGTTGACCAGAACCTGGGTAGTATCAAACTTCGGATACCGAACTTTGTAGGGAAATCTAACCCTGAAGCCTTTTTAAAGTGGGAAAAAGGGGTTGATTATATCTTTGATTGTCATAATTTTTAGGATGAGAAGCAGATGAGATTGTGGTTAGTCATTTTAGTGATTATGCTATTATGTGGTATGAGCAGATGATAATGAATACGAGAAGAAACATGGAAGAGCCAATTAACAGTTGGGTGCTCTTAAGAATATTATGAAGAAGAGATTTATACCTTTGCATCACGAAAGGGAGTTGAATTAAAGACTTTAATACTTAAGGCAAGGTACAAAGAGTGTTTAAGATTATTTTAAGGAAATGGAGATGTTAATGACTAGGCTAGGCTTAGTGGAGGATAGAAAAGCCATAATGGCACATTTCCTTAGAGGGTTAAACAAAGGATTTTCTGATAGGATTGAGTTACAACATTATGTGGAGATTGATTAGATGGTGCACATTGCCATTAAGTTTTTGGCGCCGTTGCCAGGGAGTAGTAACGGTGAACTAGAGTGAATTGT
This sequence comes from Ricinus communis, assembly GCF_019578655.1. Taxonomy (NCBI): domain Eukaryota; kingdom Viridiplantae; phylum Streptophyta; class Magnoliopsida; order Malpighiales; family Euphorbiaceae; genus Ricinus; species Ricinus communis. The sequence continues at coordinate 8,907,067 of NC_063258.1, forward strand.
TTTTCTGTTACTTTAGCCATTATTTATTTATTTATTTATTATTTATTTTATTGATTTTATTGATTGGTGGTTGTTTGGATTGTCGGTTTCAAGTAGTTTATGACTAGGAGCTCTAACCCTGATCCCATAGAACCCTTATCTGACTTAGAGTGCTCTCTCAGATTATTGAGACGATGTTTGCAGGCAGTTGAGGAGGAGGTCGGAGTTACAGTTCAGGTTCATAGAGCTAACGTGATGGAGAACCACAACCCCCAGGCCGATGACGATCAGAGGATGATGTACGAGTTTGCTCGATCATCTTTGGATGGGACGAAGACTAGTATAGTCAGACCTGCTATAGTGGCCAATAATTTTGAGATAAAAGCCAACGTTATCTCGATGATACAGCAGAGTGTGCAGTTTGGAGGATTGCCCAGCGAGGATCCTAATGCACATATCTCCAACTTTTTGGAGATTTATGACACATTCAACATAAAATGGAACAACCCATGACGCCATTCGACTGAGATTATTTCCATTTTCCTTGAGGGACAGAGCAAAGAGATGGTTGCAATCTCTTGCACAGCAGACGATTACTATCTGGAAGGCGTTGGCCAAAAAATTTCTATATAAATATTTTCCTCCTACTAAAACTGCTAAACTTAGAAATGATATATCTTCTTTTGTGCAGTTTGATGATGAAAGCATGTACGATGCATGGGAGAGGTTTAAGGACCTTTTGAGATGTTGCCCACATCATGGATTGCCAGTGTGGATGCAGGTTCAAACCTTCTACAGCGGGTTGAACCTGGCGATGAGCCAGATGGTGGATGCTGCAGCAGGTGGGGCACTAAATAGTAAGACGCTCGACCAGGCTCAAAACTTGATAGAGGAAATGGCCATGAACAATTATCAGTGGCAATCCTCTAAGAGCTGACCAAGAAGACAAGGAGTGGTCAACCAAGTGGATTCTACAGCAGCCTTGGCAGCTCAGGTGGAGCTTCTAACCGAGAAGATTGACCAACTCCAGATGCCGGTTCGTACAGCGAACGTAGTGCGAACTGTACTACGGGAGGTATGTTTGCTTCATCCTCTTCTACTTTTCCATCTGTTTCTGCTGTGTCTTCTGATGTTGAGCAGGTTGATTATTTGGGGAATGCCCCAAGGCAGTAGAACAACCCTTACAGCAACATAAACAACCCTAGGTGGCGCAATCATCCCAACTTTAGTTGGAGGAACAATAATACCCGGGGTCCACCAGGTTTTCAGAGACTTCATCCAGTAGCAACAACACCAATTAGCTGCCTAAGCTCCCTCCACCGGAAAGAAGTCAAATTTTGAGGAGCTTATGATGAAGTTTGTGACAACTACGGAGATGAGGTTCCAGCAAACTGATAGTGCACTTAAGAATCAGTAGGCCTCGATTCAGAACTTAGAGACTCAGATTGGCCAAATCTCTAAGATGTTGTCTGAGAGGCAACAAAGAGCGCTCCCTAGCACCACTGAGTCTAACTCGAGGGAGCACGTGAATGCCATCACTTTGCGTTCAGGTAAGTTAGTTTCAGCTCCTTCTAAGCCTGTTTTTTATGACTCCACTATTGATGTGCAGGTTGAGGCGAGCAGTAAGGTTAAGGAACTTGAGGGACAAAAGGTGAAACCGATCCTAGTAAGGGAATATCAACCTAAGATTCCTTATCCTGCTAGACTCAAACAAGCAGAAGCGCAAGAGCAGTTCTGTAAGTTTTTGGATATTTTTAGACAACTACAAATTAACTTGCCTTTTATTGACACATTGAAGCAGATGTCGAAGTATGCCAAGTTCTTAAAGGACATACTTAGTAGAAAAAGGAAGTTGGAGGAGGTAGCCTATGTTAAGCTTAACAAAGAGTGCTAAGCAGTGTTTCAGAGAAAGTTGCTAGAGAAACGTCATGATCCAGGGATTTTCACTATTCCTTGCACTTTGGTTAACTTGTGTGTTGATCATGCATTAGCTGATTTGGGGGCTAGCATAAATGTCATGCCCACTAGTTTATTCAATAAGCTAGGTATGGGGGAGGGAGAACCCACTAGGATGTGCATTCAATTAGCTGACCATTTTGTTAAGCATCCTAGGGGGATTATGGAGAATGTGCTAATCAAGGTAGATAAGTTCATATTTCCTGTAGACTTTGCGGTTATGGATATGGATAATGAGCATGGTGTACCGTTGATTTTGGGGAGACCTATCCTTGCCACGGCTAGAGCTAAAATAGACATATTTGAGGGAAAGTTAGAACTTAATGTAGGGGATGACTGTGTTACTTTTAGTTTATCCCCATTTGATAGTTCTCCCATCGACCAGGTTCATGCCATTTGTAGGGTTGATGGAATTGATCTTGCATGTAATAAGCAACCACAGGATGTACAATTAGATGATGCTATACATGTCTCGTTCCTTGTTGATGTGTGTTATTCATCTGAAGAAAACAACTTGTATCAATTTGAGACTTTGTACTATGATACACCCGAGAAGGGTAGTTACAAGTTTATTTATGACAGGTCACCTAGACAGGATTTGGAGTGGATGAATGGGCATCCCGACTCGGTGTGGAGAGCACATCCTTGGTCATCTACTGCACACATTGGACATCCTCCTTGCGCTTATATGCCTCAAGCCCCAGCCTACATTGAGTCCACCTTCTCAATTTGCCTGCGATGCAGGAATACTGCTGCAGAGTCCAGCTAGACGACTCAAACAAAAAGAAGCGCCTTCGGGAGGCATTCCCAAATCTATTTATGCTTTTTGAGTTTTTGGACATCTTTTATTATTTATACACTTTTCTAGTTTGATATCTCAGTTTAATTTTAGTTTGTTTTATTTTGAGATGATTTTAGTTTATTGAACCTTTTACTAGATGTTGCTTGGAATGTGTGTATTCTTGAGTTTTGCAGGAGTTAACCTACTCGATGCTCATACGCAATTTGGAGGACTAACATATCTTAGAGTGTTAAAGCACACATCAAGGTAGGAAGTTCGGCGACCCGAGATGGCAAAGTAAAGCCCGGAAACCTCCCCTTCACCATGGTTTCCGTAGCCATAACGGGCTACAAAACCAGGCCATGCCCATCAGCACGGCCTAAGTCAAGCCCGCGATTAAAGACACATGAAGACTTGGGGGATTTCAACCATTTTGCACAGCTTCCGAAGGCATCACGGGCAGCAACACCAGGCCATGCCCCCGCCCGTGCCAAATTGGTGAACCATCGAAGCATAAGGGCTCGACCGCATTTGAGTCCAGTCGTCTTGATCAAGACATGACCTTCGACCCACATGCCTATAAAAGGAGGCTTCCAAAAATTTTTGCTACCCCTTTTCTAAAGCTCCAATGTGTGGTTTTCTTCTATTTCTCTCATCCTTTCTACTTTTCTCGGAATTCCAAGTAAGTCTCTTCACTTTTTGCTTTTATTTATTTTTATTTTAGTTTTTCTTTTATGCGTATACTTTATTTAGGACATGCTAGTATGTTTTGGTAGTTTTTATGTTGTTGCACTGCTTTAATATGACCTCAATTAGATTTAATTTATATTAGTTGTTATGTTTTCTGTGAAGTTGATTATGAAAATGATAAGTGTGGGGTTTGCAGAAATAAAGTTGCGTTAGTTGGTGCACGATAAAGTAGGTTGGAATGTATCAGTTAGTTAGTTTATGCAGGAGATTGAGGCTTTAGTCTTTCATTAGGTCTAAAGTTTTCTGTTAGTCGAATCATAGCCGTTATGCTGTCTAATTTTTGGTAGGATTTTTTATTAACTTAATTTCTTGTGCGAATAACTAATGATTCATTGCAGCAGGTAATATGACGGACCACTATCAATCCCATAGGAAGCAATCAAAACGCGTTCCTACTAGTAAGCGATCGCGTGGCGAGGGAACATCTTCCTCCACAGCACCAGAACTAGCACTAGCACAAGCACCAGCATCAGCCTCAGCACCGCAACAATAACTAGTATGAGCTCGAAGAGCACCTACTGTGAACCCACCTGCACCTGGTCGTCATCCACTGTGGACATTCCCTAATGCAGAAAATGAGAGTCGGTTCCAAGTCATGAGATGGAAGCAAGTGATGGCAGGTGGTTGCATTGACTTCGCATCCCTAGAAAGAGTGGGATTGGCTCAGGATGTGCGCACTGTGTTTAAGACTCTACCGTATGCACGATTCTTTAACATCATTGAGCCAACCTACCATGAGCTTATAATTGAGTTCCTCAACACCTTCTTCCTACAGCAACAAATCACAAACTAGCATCAGCCTGATGCAGTTTATTTCAGACTTGAGGGAAGGGAGTTCTCAATGTCAGTCCCACAATTCGACATGCATTTGGGATTATAGACTGAATAGGAGATCTCGGGGGAGGATTATTAGGGATGCCTCTACATCAACCCAATATCATACGACACCATGTGGGACTCATTAGTAGTTAGGCTGGAAACGTACTACCCAAGCAGGTCTAAGGCGTCTAGCCTTCCGGATCATCTCCATTATCTCCATACCCTATTAGCTTACACCATTACAGGCAGAGAAGATAGTTTTGGAGTGGTAACACAAACCGATGTCTTCATCCTCTAGGCTATGCAACATCAGAAGAAGTTAGTGTAACACCCCCATCACATGTTAACCAATAAACATTAGCCAGGAAGCATACTTCTCAGCAAATTCTCTCAAGAAATCATTCCAAGTCAAAGTCATTGGTCGATCTTTGCTTCTTAAAACTGTTTCCCACCAATCAAGTGCATCTTTTTCTATTAAAGATACTGTATATAGAAGCCTTTGTTCGGATGTGCAATTAAATCTATCCAACACCCTTTCTGTATTTCGTAACCATTCCTCAGCCTCAGCAGGATCAGTAGTACCTTGAAAAACATTAGCACCTTGTTTCCTAACTCTTTCATAATTCTTATCTATCACAGCCTTTTGTTGTTGAGTCTGAGGCACCGGTGCTTGTTGTTGAGCTGCCCGTTGCATCAGAAAATCCATAAACTGTTCCATAACATTTTGTACATTCGATTGTGCAGCATTTTCAGAATGTAGCTCATGCTCATCATGTTGATCATGTTCAGATGCATTTTCATGACCATGCACAGACTCTAATGATTTATCTGGGCCAGTTGTGTGTTCTCCTTGTCTCTCCATCTATATATATGAAATGCAAATATTCAGTCAAGTTCAAAGAACATATATCATATGCTTAATGATATGCAACATGAATCTACTCCCAATGAATCTAATCCCTGCTCTGATACCACTAAAATGTAAATGCACATAACATGGATGATGAGAAAATGCAGGCATTACAGTTAGGCTTGGGATATTTGTTGGCTCGTCAAGTCTGATCATTTATAGTAGACGCCCAAAAGAAGATACATCGTTGTTTTGGCCCGTACATGACTAGGTTAGCCAAGAGACTAGACGTATTGGACGATTGTCTATCAGAGCTTTCAATTATTTGTGACATGACACCAGTAGGGATCAGACAGATGATCAACATGCAGATGATTATGGCTACTAGACACCCACATGGTATAAAGTACAAGCTTGTGAACACAATAGTCAGGGAGGCTAGAGGCGTGAGAGAGCCCAAGATCCGGCTTGGGATCCGGATGTTAGGATTCCTAATCCAGCTACAGTCTTTATGCCTCCATCTGGAGCCTCATCCTCTTATTCTGCAGGGACATTGAATGCTCAGATTAATGCTTTGGATGACCGACTAGATCGAGTCTGCGATCTACAACAGCAGCACCATACTCAATTTGCGTAGTTGCAAGAGGAGACTAGGGCACAGCTTGGCGAAATGAACACCATGCTTCAGCAGCTTATGAACGGGTTGGAGAGGCAGGCCACCCATACAGACTTCTTAATGGAGCAGATGAAAAAGTTGATGGACACTAGAGCACAAAATCAGTGGCTCATTGATAAGATGGAGTTCGATCTGGCAGGCTGCTTCACGGACCCTCATCCACCGCAGCCCCCTGTTCCTCATCTTCAAGCAAGTCCAAGCAGTGAGGATACACCATCAGCAGACTCCTAGTAGAAAAAAATTATGCGACTCTTCTTTTTCCTTGTTCTTTTTATTTTTTTTCCTTTATTGTATTCTATTTTATTTTCTTGCTTTTTGTATGCTTAATTTTATGTTATTTCCCTTCATTTTTTTTGTTATGTTAAGTTATTTTAGTAAAACACTATGCTTCCCAATCTGAAAACTAAGCATGATCTTCAATAACTATGATGTGCAAGTCATATGCTTACCCAGTTTTAATCTTTCTAACACTGTGGACAATGTTATATTTAAGTGTGGGGTAGGTACCTTAGTTTGTTATTCTCTTGACTTTTGTTTCGATCAAGTAGTTAATGATTCTTCTCTTTGAATAGATACCCTTATAGCTTTTATCGAATCTTGTTGGAAGAAGGAAATGAATGAATCTCTTAATTTCACTCGAGCCAGGTAAAACTGGTGTTCCTCAATTTTTCCATTTTACTTTATCTCGGAAATAGAACATTGTTAATATTGCTGCTTATTATTATGATTGATTGTTTAAACTTTGGTTTGAGAATTCATGCAATTTTGACTCACTCAAATGGTGAGGTTTTCAGCCAAATTGGGTATCATTATTATTTATGCTCCTTTTCTTGTTGTTTAGTGAGCATTGCACAAAATCTTCTTTTTCTAGAACTTGCTTTGTGACTCCTTTTGAGATTAAATAAATTTTTGATAGTCATGAGATGATTTAGCCACTTAGGATTTACACAATTTCGCCAAAAGCCTAATCCTGTTTTTCCCATAGTGAACCAATTTTGAGCTTTAGCCTTTTCTTTCATTGTAATTCACCTTTGACACTCACTTTATAACTTTTATTCATTTTACCATTCTTTCTACCATTGTTGCTGAAAATTATGTAAGTTTATGCTGCATTTCATTTTGGATCAAATTGCATTCTTTTTATATATAATCACTAAGTTGCTAGATTTTTCATAGATGCTTCCTTCAATCCAAAATTGGATATTCATTCTTATTGTTTATGTCAATAACCATAGCAGCTCCTACATAAGCTGTTGTAATATATACATAGTATATATAAAAGAAAAGCGAATTTAGCATTCTTTTAGTTCATTTCGAGCATCATCTTATTGTTGGAGCAACTTAATGTTCATTTTTGGTATAGCATTTGATACTTGGCTATTTTCTTGCATTATCTGCATAATTTTCTAGCAACTTTTAGCCTACTTTCCATATTTCTCCATACCCTACCTTAACCACATTACAACCTGGCTCAAGACCCTTTGATCATGATTATTGATTATTTCACAGTAGTGGAGATTGGATCTATAAGCAAGTTTATGGTAAGCACTTTTTTCTGTATTTTTGTGTTGAGAGCTTGGCAATCCTCTTTCACCTATATACACTTGTGTGTTTCGAGTGACATCTTGTGAGGCACGTTTCTCAATTTCTCAATTTGAATGGTTTATCATTTTAATTTTAGCAGTTTTATTAATTTTGTTCTCTCTCTTAAGGATTTAGTGATTTGGGGATTTTGGGGAAATTCATTACGGAGTTTTGAGATTTGTTTTGAGCTAACTTCTTGCAAAGTATTTGATTGAGTTATTTGGTATTTGTTTGAGGAGTGAGTTGTTGATTTCTTGAGGACAAGCAAAAGCTTAAGTGTGGGGTGATTTGATAGGCATCATACTACACATGTTTTCATGCCTAATTGTTTACATTTTTGTGCATGATTATCTTGTTTTATGCTAGAATCACCTGTCTTTTGTTTCCTTTCTCATTTCAGGTCATTTTCGAAGGACACTATCAACAATCAAGGGAAATACGCGTGATTACGGACCAGAATCCATCAAATTAGATGAGGACTAGCACCTCGAGGGTTGAGCACGGCCTGAACTCCGGCCGTGCTGAATTGCTAGCTAGTTGCCTTTCAAGAGTGCCTTTTGGCACAGTTTCCGTAGCCACCACGGCCTCCACCACAGCCCATGGTGGCTCAGCACCGACTTCAGCACGGCCTGGAAGAAGTCAACACAACAGAACCTTTAGGTTCAGCACGGCCTGGACTCCGCCCATGTTGACCAGCACAGGCTTTACCATGGCCGTGCTGAGGAGACTATATAGGCGAAAGTTCGATTTGGTGAGTGGAGGCTTAATTTTTTCTGACCTAATTCCAATATACTCTCAATTCACTTGTTTTCTAGACCTCAATAGTCGACTTTAGGAGATCAAATTCATCAATTGAGGGAGGATTACACTTGTTTTCATCATCGATTTGAAGATCAAAATAACATTTGGGAGCATTCAAAAGGCAAATTAGGGTTTGATATTTTGGATTGGAAAATTAGGGTTTCTCATCCAACTTGAAAGAGAAGGGTGTACATGCGTTCAATTTCCTTTTCCTTATTTGTTCCTTATTTTGCTTTAACTATGAACATGAGTAGCTAGATCTTTTGAACCCATTGGGGTCTTTATTGTTGATGGATTGTGCTTAATTGTTAGATTTGTAATTGCCATTCTTGTAATCTTTTTGCTATTCAGTAATAAAGTTTGATTCAGTTAATTTAAGACGTTGAATTAATTGTCTTTTGGGTTGTTTCTTAACATTGAGAAATGCTTGTTACAACTGGAATTTGAATAGTAAGAACTGGTAGTTAACACTTAGAGATAAGGTTAATTCACTCGTCGGATTAAGAATTAACAACTCTTAATAGATTTAAATCATGCTTAATGCTAATATGTAATAATCTGATAGGAAGAGATTCCATTAAGTTAGTACAGGTTTAGGGAGTCGGTAAACTCGAGAGAGGAACCGAGTTCGATTTAGGATTTAGGCACGGGTAAGCAAGATTGGTAATTTATAAAATCAACCTTTAGAATTCCATCACTTAGGTCCCCTTTGGGTTTGCTTCTCTTGTTGTGGTTGTCTTTCGATTGTCAGTTGCTGTTTATTCCTTTATTTGCATTCATAATCATTAGTTAATTAATTTAGACTTCTCACACTCTATTTCAGACTAGATAACATAAGTGAACAGTAGTAACTCTAGGTTCACCCGATCTCCAGGGATACGACCTTGATACTCACTAGTGCTAGGCCACATCGATAAGTTCACTGCCTTAGGTGTAGGTTGCATAAGTAGCCTATCAAGTATAATGTAAGTGGTACTTTTAATGTTGTTGATCTAACTCCTTTTGATGTAGATGATGAGCTTGAGTCATGGAAGAATCATTCAAAATAAGGGGGGAAAGATAAAGATGGGCTAGCACAATAAAAGCTTGAAGATGATAGCCTTGATGAGGAGCACGCAAGGAAAGCTAAGGATGCTAAAGATGGTCTAAGCTCGCCTCAAGGTCTAGAGCCAAGAAGTTGCAACAAGCCTTAAATGATTATAGACAAGATTGGGCTAGCAAGGATATTCCATTTAAAGGCCCAAGATCTATAAATATTAAGGAGCATCAAGATTGGGCTTTATTCAATCTATTGGATGTGCAAGCCCATGAAGAACCAATTGAAGCCGAAATATGCTTGTCGACCTTGGATTATTTTTATTAAGTTTATTTAGGGCAGAATAGTCTTTTTCCTATTAGTTGTCTTCTAGGGTTTGTTTCAAGTCTATTGAACTTGAACCAAGCCATATGTTACATTAAGTTTTGATTAGTAATGATAATTCATTTTTCTAGCAACCTTTGCTTGAATTCTTGTATTCTTTTTAAATGCATTTAACACTTATCAAAGATTTGATCTATCTTTATGGCATGCTAGGATTAGGGTTTAAAGGACTTAGTTTTCTTTAGGTTCTAATTCTATTGATCAACTTTATAATCTAATCTAGAGTGATCCTACGATTTGATTCAATTTGTTAGTGGGTTTCTAGGTTAGTGATATACGGGTTCACAACTATTAGAGTTTGTATATTCTATTCCTAAAGGTTCTTAACAATTCGCTAATGCATGTTTTCATAAATCTGCAAAGTTCTTAAAGAAACCCATAACTTGATTGCCCATAAGGTAAAGAACTAAAATTGTAACGACCCGAAACTAGATCACATGAGATATTGTCCCCTTTGGCCCTCCACTGGCCTCATGGTTTTGTCCCCTTGGCGGGTTCGAGAACTTCCCAAGAGGTCCTTTTGTCCCCTTGGTGGGTTGAAAAACTTCCCAAGAGGTCCCCCATCTTGGAATTTTTCTGAACCAAGCACGTTTAACTTTAGAGTTCCTACAACTCCACAACTAAAAAACCAAAAGGCACCTCAAGTGATTAGTTCCAACTCTTTATATATATGTTATCAACCATTCTCCGCCCCCTTTCAATGTGCAATTCGATTCATTCATGTACCCCCGTACCTCAGAGTGCTGTCATCCTAGAAGCCTGCTAGAAGCTGCTTCTTGTCCAGGCATTCTATCTTTTTTTTTGCCTTAGCAATCACTTCCCGCCCTCGTCGGACCGCTCTCTAGGCCAGGGTGTCACATGCCTACCAGCTTCTGCCTGGTTCATCCTCGAACCACACATCTACTAGAAGGGTCCTGCTCTAATACCATTTAAAACAACCTGGAACTAGATCACATGAGATATTGTCCGCTGGCCCTCCACTAGCCTCATGGTTTTGTCACATTGGGGAGTTCGAGAACTTCCCAGGAGGTCCCCCATCCTGGAATTTTTTTGAATCAAGCACGTTTAACTTTGGAGTTTTTACAACTCCATAACCAAATAACTAAAAAGCGCCTGATTTGATTAGTTCCAACTCTTTACATATATGTTATCAACCATTCCCCGCCTCATTTCAATGTGCAATTCGATTCATTTGTGTACCCTCGTACCTCAGAGTGCTACCATCCTAGAATCCTGCCAAAAGCCGCTCCTTATCCAGCTATTCTATCTTTTTCTTTGCCTCAGCGATCACTTCCCGCCCTCATTAGATCGCTCTCTAGGCCAGGGTGTCACAAAAATAATATACTCACTAGCCTTAAGTATTCGAATGCATGCAGTTTTTATAGCGCGAAAAGCCTTCTTTCCATAACAAGAAGAAACTAGAAGCTAAATTATAAATAAATAAAGACAGATGAATAAACTAAAGTCAAATCAAGAACTAGAGAGTAGTTGATTAGTCAACGACATTCATGGTCCTAAATTTTATGAGCCAGCTTAACAAAAATAAGGAAAAATTTGCGTGGGCATACCTAATAACATTTCGACCCAAATTACTTTACTATATGCATCCCAAACATCCAAACGCTCACATTCCTGCTTGTATTACACTTAGATTTATTGAAAATAATATAATTTCTCATTTATACGCATGGATTTACATCTCGTCCTGCTTGATCATCAAGCTAAGCCCTAATACCACTAGTCAAGCTTGTCAATTGCATTACCATGATTCCTTATGCGAATCCTTGTGTCATTAGGATCATGCATAGAGAAATAAGGAATGATGAAGATCCCAATGGTGCGAATTTTGAATCAGAATATTTGGGCATCCCTCGATTTTTAGTGTTCCTTCTTTCCGTTAAGAAATTCGTCTACAATCATTTGAAGAATGATTTCAATACACTATCAACTAATTTTTTTTCTTTGCATTTGTCCAAGCCTTGGATCAGTGTCTATGATTATTGCTTCCACGCGCTTTAAGTCAACAATCCTATTTATGATCGCCAAATAAAACTAAACCATCGTATTAGATAGAAATTATAAAGAGAGACACAAAAATGACAAAAAATGAGAATATAGGTAGGACTTTGGATCCAATAAGGAAACAAATTATGAATTATTTGTTCTCTTCCATACAGCTAAGTGTAAAGATCAAGTCGAATTAATTTAAACATAATGGTAGACAGACAACATAAAAGAAAGGAAAGGCGTTGATTTCTTGCAAAGTTCTTAAAAGAACACATAACTTGATTTCTGAAATAATATGCTCATTAGCCTCAAGTAATCAGTTCCAAGTGGTTTTCATGTTAATGTGTTGGGGTCCGCAATTCAAAAGGAGTTCTCAAGCTTATTCATGAGGGACCACTTCTCTTTCTCAAGCTCCATATAGAATGGCTCTAGCTGATTTGAAAGAGCTAAAGGTACAATTGCAAGAATTACTTGATAAAGGCTACATTAGGCCTAGAGTATTATTGCCTTGGGGAGCATCGATTTTGTTTGTTAAGAAGAAGGACGGCACTATGAGATTGTATATTGATCATAGACAATTGAATAAGGTGATAGTTCACAACAAATATCTGTTACCACAGATTGACGATTTATTTGATCGAAGGAGCTCATGTATTTTCTAAGACTGATTTAAGATCCAAGTATCACCAATTGAAGATTAAGGAAGCAGATGTTCCTAAAACAATATTTAGAACTCGATACGGCCATTATGAATTCTTAGTGATATCGTTTGGGTTAACTAATGCTCCAGCTGCATTCATGGACTTGATGAATGGGGTATTCAAGCCTTATTTAGACAGTTTTGTAATTGTGTTTATAGATGACATTCTGGTGTACTCACGAACAAAGGAGCAACATGCTAAGCACTTGAGGATTGTATTACAAACATTGGGAGATAGGCAATTGTATGCCAAGTTGAGCAAGTATGAGTTTTGGCTAGAGAAAGTGGTATTTTTAGGGCATAACATTTCATCCAAGGGAGTATATGTTGATCTGAAGAAAATTGAGGTGACCGTTAGTTGGAAACAACCTACCAATGTGCATGAGATACATAGTTTTTTAGGATTAGCAGGCTATTGTAGGAGGTTTGTGCAAAACTTCTCTACTGTTGCTTTACCTTTGACAAATTTATTGAGGAAGAATGTGAAATTTGTATGGAATAAATGCTAAGGCAGTTTTAATGAACTGAAGGCATGCTTAACTTTAGGACTAGTGTTGACACTACCAATGATAAGGCAATAATATGTTATGTACAATGATGCATCCATAAATGGTTTGGGTTGCGTGTAATGATGCAACAAGGTAAGGTGATAGCACATGCCTCTCGTTAATTAAGACCACCTGAGTTGAATTATCCTACACATGACCTTGAGTTAGCAGTAGTTGTTTTTGCTTTGAAGATTTGGAGGCATTATTTGTATGGTGAGAAGTGATAGGTTTTCACAGATCACAAGAGTTTGAAATACCTATTAAACCAAAAGGAGTTGAATTTGAGGCAAAGGAGATGAGTTGAGTTATTAAAGGATTATGATTGCACCATTAAGTATCACCTAGGAAAAGCTAATGTAGTAGCAGATGCACTTAGCAGGAAGTCCTCAAGTAACTTATCTTATATTCGTACTATGAGAATTCCATTGTTACTTGAGTTGAGGGCAATAAATATAGAGTTAGCTCAGGGAGAGAATCGAGCATTGCTAGCCACTTTGAATGTTCAACGAGTGCCAATTGATAGAATCAAAGAGGCACAAGGTCAAGATGAGCAATTGGTGAAAATCAAGGAACAAGTTCAACAAGGTAACCTAGTAGATTTTATGATCTCAGAGAATGATATTTTTCTTTACGGGGGTAGATTGGGTGTACCTAATGTTGAAGTTCTTAAAAGGGAGATAATGGAGGAAGCACACAATTTAGCATATGCCATGCATCCGGTGAGCACTAAATGTACCAGACCTTGAAGGATAATTATTAGTGGTTAGGGATGAAAAGGAATATTATAGATTTTATGAATAAATGTTTGGTGTGCCAACAAGTTAAATCAGAACACAACATCCGGTAGGAACATTGAAACCTCTTCCTATTCCTGAATGGAAGTGGGAGCATATTACTATGAATTTTATGATAGGATTGCCTGTAAAGGTGAATTAATCATTGGATAAACTTGCTAAAATCTACATTCGGGAGGTAGTGAGATTGCATGGTCAGTCAGAGAGAATAATTCAAACACTAGAAGATATGTTCCAACTTGTATGATGGAATTTTAGGGTAGTTGGCGATTAATTGAGTTTTCCTACAACAACAACTTTCATTCGAGCTTAAGGTTGGCAGCTTACGAAGCATTATATGGTAGGAAGTGCAAGACTGCAATTTGTTGGGATGAAGTTGGAGAAAAGCAGTTAACTGGTCTAGAAATTTTACAGATGACAACTGAGAAGATTCAGTTAATCTGAGATTGACTAAAGGAAGCTTAAGATAGACAAAAGAGTTATGCAGACTTAAAAAGGGTACTGATTAAATATATTATGGGTGACAAGGTTTTCCTTAAGATTTCACCATGGAAAGGAGTACTACGGTTTGGTAAAAGAGGGAAATTAAGCTCTAGGTACATTGGTCTATTTGAGGTGATTGAAAGGATTGGTCCAGTAGCTTATAGATTGGCTTTACCTCCAGAATTATCTCAAATTCATGATGTTTTCCACATTTCTATGTTAGGACTTTATTTTTAGTTATCTCTTTTAGTTAGGATGTTTATCTCTATCCTATTTGGGCTGTAATTCCTTAATAGCTTAGAATTAGGGTTTTCTAAAGGCTATAAAAGCCTAGTACGGATTTTCGAGCTCATGGATTGATGATTAATATATTTTGTGAGTTTATACTCTATTCTTAGTTCTTGTTGGAGCTAATTTGAACTTATCAAGCAATTCATTATTTATGGCATTCAAATTCGACTTATCAACTTAGAATCCATACTAAATTATGGCGTCTTCTACCTCTAATACCTTAGGTTTGATAGTTGAATATACTTAAGGTTTCCATTGACCTGGTTCTTATCACAAAAGACTCCATTGTATACGAGTTTAATCCTTTGAAATAGGTTAGGTTCGTATCACAAAAGACTCCATTGTATTAAGAAAAACATCCTCACTTTTCACCAATTCAACTTTTGCCTCATCCTGATCATCATTAATGATTTATTCAATTTTGAATTCGCACAAGGATAAATAATTGTTGTCTTTCTCACAATCTTCAATCATCGCATCTTTAAACTCTTCATTGACTTTAATAGAGTAATTTACCTCTTTTACATCATCTTGATTACTTTTCAATGTTGGCTTATGCTCGGCTTTGTTTTGGAGATGCTTAGTATAATTATGAATCGACTCCTTTAATTCAAAAAGAATTATGCATAATCGAATTGATATCCTTGATAGTATACATGTTTGCATGCTTGATTTTGAGTTATTTTTAAAGCAATTTATGTTTTTTTTGTATTAGGACCACCCTGTTTTAGTTTCCTTTATGTCTTAGGTGTTTCTCTAGGTACATCATCAAAGTTAGAGAGAAATTAGACAAGAATCGGGAAGAAACGAACGAATCGGGCGCGTTAGACTGTTCAACACGTCCGTGCTGAGGAGCACGGTCAGGGTCAGAGGGCATGCTGAAATGCCTTTCCTATGGCGATTTGAAGTGATTTGCAATATGGTTTTCGAGAGTGACACGGCCTAGGAGCATGTCCGTGTTGAGGAGCACAACCCAAATCCAAGTCATGCTGAAGAAGGCCAAATGTACACTTTTAGATCAACATGATATGGATTCAGCATGGCCTAAATCCAGGCCATGTTGGATCCCAAAACCCAAGTTAAAACAAAAGAAGAAAAAAGGAGAAAAAGGAAAAACAGAGAAGAAGAGAACTTTGGACTATTCAAGATAGACCTTAAGAGCTAACTTCCAAACGATCAAGAAGAGGAAAACAGAGATGAATTCTACTTCAAAATCATCAAGATAGCCGATCTTGAAGATTGGATCCAAGATTCTAGGGAAGAAGAAAGAGATCTTGAGCTGTATAGTGTGGATATAGAGTTATTAAAGAGGGATAACATCTTACCATTTCAGAAAAGGGTGTTCATGTTCTTTTCAATTCTTATATACTTTGTGTTCCATTCCTATTTTACTTTAGCCATGAACATATGTAACTAATTCTATCAAACCCATTTGGGGTTGATCTTTAGCCATGCTAGGCTAGTTTTATGCTTAAATGATTGGACTATTGATTTAAGATTGTAGTTTTCATTCAAGTATAATAAAATTTATTGTTTCTTCTTCATTATTGAATCAATTTGAGAACTCCTTTGTAATTGAGAAATTCAATTGCGTTTGGACAACTGCTTGTGTGATTAGGTGATTTGCATCCTAGAGATAAGTGTAATAGCTTACTGGAATAAGAACCAGACATTCTTATTAGTGTAATTTAAAGATTAATGCTATTCTAAAATCGATTGTTAGGAAGAGAATCTAACTTTAGATCTTTAGGGTTAGAAATTGGTTAACTTAAGAAAGAAGCCAATTCATTCAAGAAATTATCCACAGATCACAATTCTTAATAAATCAATTCATAAATTATTATTTGTAAGCCGGCTAGCTAGAGTGATCCCCAATTGGGTTAACTCATCTTATTATCCTTTTTCAACTTTTATTCTCTTTATTAAATTTTAGCTTTCAATTGCATTCTTAATCATTTTTAGTTAACAATCTTCACCACCTTTTGATCGGTTAGATAATAGGATTAACGTAGTAGTAGTAGTTTCTCAGTTCCCGTGGAATACAATATTGATAGTTGTCATAGTTAGATTACATTCGATAAGTGCACTTGCTTGTAGATTTCTAGTCGTGTTAGCGAGCCATCAAGTTTTTGGCACTGTTGCTGGGGAGTTTGTTTTGAGAAATATTGTGAACTATGTGTTCTTGTTAATTTAGCCATTTACTATTTATTCTTTATTTGTTTTTTGTTCAATTTTCTTCTTTTATTCATTTGTGTTGTTGGTTATTTGTTGTTTCAGGTAGTGTATGATCAGGAGGTCCAATATTTATCTAGTAGACCCTCTACCAGAACTAGAGCGATCCCTCAAGCAATTGAGAAAGCGATTGAACGTAGAGGAAGAAGAGATTCAGGTTAGAAAATCCATATACGAGAGTGAGTCTGGAAACATTGTAATATAGATGGCAGATGCCAATGACAACAATGACAATAACCGGACGATGTATGATTTTGCAAAACCATTGTTGGAGGGGATATGAACATGCATTACGAGACCGGCTGTTGCCGCCAATAATTTTGAAATAAAGCCTAATGTTATTTAAATGGTGCAGCAAACGATTTAGTTTGGAGGCCTGCAAGATGAGGATCCTAATGCACATATAGCAAGTTTCTTGGAGATTTGTGATACCTTCAAGATTAATAGGACAACAGACGATGCAATTCGTCTCCACTTGTTCCCATTTTCCTTGAGGGATAGAGTAAAGCAGTTGCTATAGTCACTACCTCCTAACACTATCACTATTTGGGATTGTTTGGCAGAGAAATTTCTATTAAGTACTTTTCTCCCTCTAAAATTGCTAAACTTAGAGATAACATATCTTTTTATGTGCAGTTTGACAATGAGTCGATGTACGACACTTGGGAGAGGTACAATGACCTACTACAATGCTGCCCACACCATGGACTACCAATCTGGTTATAGGTATAAACTTTTTATAATGGTTTGAATTTGGCTACTAAGCAAATGGTAGATGCAGCTGCAGGTGGTTCTTTGAGCAGCAAGACACGAGAGCAAGCCCAAAGTTTGATTGAGGAGATAGCTAAAAATAATTACCAGTGGCACACTACTAGGAGCAGGATGGGACGTCAAGGGAGTATACACCAGTTGGATGCCACTGCAACCTTGGCAGCTCAAGAGGATTTATTATCTAAGAAACTTTATCAACTCCAGATGCATGTCCAAGCAGCTCAAACAAGCTGTGAGTTTTATGGTGGCCTGCATTACAATAGTAACTGTATATCGAGAGATATGTTTGCTTCCTCTTCTTTATCTAACCATGAACAGGTGGACTATATGGGAAGTCAGCCTAGGCAGTAGAATAACCCGTATAGAAACACCTACAATCCGGGATGGAGAAATCATTCGAACTTCAGACGGAGGAACAACAACAACTAGGGGCCACCAGGGTTTCAGCAACTACATCAACAGTCGTAACAATTTTTTCTCCCACCTCAGTTTCCTCAGGCTCAAGAGAAAAAGCCTAACTTAGAGGAGCTGATGATGAAGTTTGTGTCTGCTTCAGAGACTAGATTCCAGCAGACGGACGCAGCTCTTAGAAATCAACAGGCCTCCATTCAGAACTTTGAGAATCAGATAGGCTAGATTTCTAAGATGATGACTGAGAGCCAGCCAGGGACTTTGCCAAGTAATACGGAGTCTAACCCGAGAGAGCACGTGAAGGCTATCATTTTATTGGTATATATGATTATAATTAAGTTTCTTCATTTTAGCTTAATTTCTTTTTTTTTGTTAATCTATTGAGATATTTTTTTTGGTTGATCCTCTTTGACTCCTAGATTGTATTGGATGATCAGTAAAACTTAATTACTTATGTTGGTAGGTAGGTTTATATTGTTAACGATAGGTTTTTACTAAATACCAACCCAATCAATAACAGGTTAATATTGTTTCATTTTTTTTGAATTTTTAATTTTGTACACTAAATGCATAAACATGTTATTTAGTGATTGGTGTAAACAAGTAATTTTATTTATTGCCTTTCAATTTTTTAAGTATATTCCTATTTCTAATGATGATGATGCTGTGCAGGAAGATTCGGGTAGGAAAGATGGAAATAGCAAGGTGATGGAGCTAGAGAAGATAGAGGCTAGGAAGAAGAGTCCTCTGAGGGAATACCAGTCCCCAATCCCATATCCTGCCAGGTTGAAGTAGGAGAAAGTCGATCAACAGTTCATTAAGTTTCTTGACTTGTTTAAATAACTACGAATTAATTTACCTTTTGTTGAAGCTATTTCACAGATTGGTGAGTCTAATTATGCTACCCGTGGATGAATTCTTAACCAAGTTCGGTTTCTCTCTCGAGATAACCGAATTCCTAAATCTAATAACCTAAAGTTGGAATCTCTTCCTAACGATTGATTCTTAAATTAGCATTAAGCTTTAATCCGCCTCTATTAAGCTTTGTTAATTCTTAATCCGGCTAGTTAATTATCCTTATCTCTAAGCGATTATTAACCAGTTCTTGCTATTCAAAATTCTAATTGCCAAATGGACTTCTCAATCACATAAAGCAATCTAAACACACAATTCACAACGTCTCATGAATAATGCATTATCTTATTAATACTGAAAACAAGAAGAATACAAAACCAACTCAAACAATCCAATAATATAATATCAAGCCAATATAGTAAAGAATTCCCAATGGATTTAATCAATCTAGCTAATCATGTTCATTCTCAAAATACACAAGAATTCAATTACAACAATAAGCAAAGGTAGAGAAAACCCGATTACACCCTTGGATGAGAGTAAACAGCCCCAAATCCTTTTGCTCCAATTGAATCGATTCTTGTTCCTCTTACTCGGATTGAAAATCAATCGACGAACCTCGCCCAATCTTCGATCTTTGAAGGGAATCCGATTGAAACCTTGATCCAAGTCTCCTTTTCTCTTAGTTTCAACTCAAAATCCCCTTAGGGAAAGAAAAATTAGGGTTTGGGATGTTCTAACCCTAGCCGCCTCCTTTTTTTCCTCTCTTTGTTCTTTTAATTAATACCCCTTGTCGCCTCCAACATGGCCGTGTCCTTGGCCGTGTTAAGGACACGGTCTGGTGTTCCTGGCTGTGTTACTCTCTATGGCCGTGCTCCATAAGGTCTACTTCTTCTTTGATGTCCAACACGGCCGTGTTGGTTCCCGTGTTGGTAACACGGCCTGTGTTTGTGACTGTGTTGAGAACAGGGCCAGTGTTGAGACCAACACGACCATGTTCAGCTTTCTCATGCCCGTACTTAGCTCGTTTCGGCAGCTTTGACGTCCAATTATGCTCCAATTCTTTCCTTTTTCATTCTTTGACTTCTTTTGGACCTAATGCACACAAACATATGCATAGGGTGAGTGTTGGTACCAATTCACATCCAAATATCCATAAAATCGATCTTAAAAACCCCATTTAGATGTGTGTATTTTACGCACATCAAATAACCCCACACTTAGCTCATTGCTTGTCCTCAAGCAATCAAAAGTAAAATAAGAAAAATAAACCATTAAGAAACAACACTTAAACTGATAGACAAACTAGAGAGAGAGCTCCTGCACATATCCTTAACAAGTGTAAGTTAAACAGAAAGAAACGAAACAATCAATTCAAGTATCACAACCAAGGTGCCATTGATTCACAAAATACTATCTCAACAAAATTATTTAGAACCAACTCCTCACCAGATTCACTCTAAATCACTCAAAGTGTTTAAAGGGTAGTGTCTAATCGCTCAATGCATCAACTACTGCCTTACTTACTATATGCTTGCTTTTAAATCCTACTCCTACCACTTATGAAGAGTCAACAACCATGTCAAGAGGTCTTTATAAAGGTTGTAATGGGGATTAGGTAGGGGTAGGTAAATTTAGTCAGGGATAAACAATGAAATACATGACATGCACACAAGTCACAAAAATTATAAGGGATAAACAATGAACAGTAGTCCAAGTTGGGAAATAAGAATCAAGTCAAAATGTTTAGCTCACTTACTTTCTTTCTTTTCATCACCTTTCCCTCTTATTCTTCTTTTTCTTTTTTCTTTTTTTCTTTCTTTTCATAAGGGAATAACATTCACATAATAGAGTGAATTTCTTTTTGGATTGAAGTAAGCTGCTATAAGATTCCAACGCTATTCCCAAGACAAAAAATTCCCAATAAAAACAACTCATGCAAAATCATAACCCAAAGCAGAATAAAACTAAGTGGTAATGGAATATGATAGAAAATGGTGAAAGAGGGGGGTTATCTGCAGAATCAATAAACGAATGAAGGCTATTTGGCTAGAATGAAAACCTAAGTGCCTCTATCATACCAAAGTGTTAAACTCTTCTTGTGGCCCTCATAAGCATTACCGAGCAAGTTCTAAAGGTAAAGACAGTAATCGACACTCTTAACAAGAAATAAATACAAGCATATAAAGTGTATGCTTACAATTTAGGCTCAATTTCTCACAAGTGTGCTTTTGAGTAGGTTCCAAACAAAAATCATCAAAACAAAATTAAATAAACCAAAGCAACTTAGGGCAAAACTCAAACTAATTATCTTACATTCTTCTGCATAACTCAACATTATCGGTTTTACCCGATCACATGGACATAAACAAGATTTCAAAAGCAAGTCAACAGTAAGAGCATCGAAACAAAGTGAAAATTTTTCAAAATTTTACAAAAAATTGCACAAAGAATAAACAAATAACTGAGATGGAATAAATGAAATGCGATATATACACTAGAAAAGGATCTGAATTTCATATACAAAATAATAGAACATGAAAGCAAGTATATATTGATATCACCACCCCACACTTGAAGGACACACCGCCCTCGTACAAAATATATGAAATGAAAAAGGAAAAAGAAACTAATACTGCCCTGATTATGGCTCCGGAGTGAAAAGAGGTGCATCAGCAGGTATATCAGGGCGCTAGCTGGTCTGTGGTGGAGGAGTGGCTGCAAATAATAAAATAAGGAATTAAAATCAAAACTGAAATAAAAATTAAATAAAATATGAAGACTAAAACTAATAAAATGTTTCAAAATGAAAGGGTAAAAAAATTAAAAATTAAAAATGAAAAAAGAAATAAAATAAAATTTGGGGTGCCTCCCAAAAGCGCTTCTTTTTGATGTGATGAGTCTTCTTAGCTGGACTCATGGTGAAAAGCAAACGGGCGTGATTGACGACCATCCATCCTTCTTCCAAGCAAATGGCTTCAAGTATCCGCTTAAAGGGATAATCGTCGACTTCCTCTTCCGGACTGTCAAGCAAGCTGCCAGTATAATGGGTAAAACTCGCTCCTCGTATAATTGAACGTAGCCATGATGCTCTAGGGGCTCTTCCAATTTGAAAGCTAGAGTTTCAACAATTGGAAGGATCGATGGTTGGGCAATCTCTTCAGGAGTGTCGAAGGTTTTCTTCAGTCCCTGGCTTGGTTCACTTGCTAGAAGAAACTCGAGCTCCTCCAAGACTTTTTCATTGGATAACTCGTGCTCATCTTCCATCATCGAAGGGACTTGTGGAAAATCCACCAACAATTCCTCTAACTGCAACTCAGCATTATCAACTGTACATTCTTGTTGATAGTCTTTCAGAGGAATCATGTATGCCTCTTCCTTTTATGGTTCTATCTCCATGTTCAAGAAATCATCCAGCACAGAAGCATCATCTTCAAACATAGTAGATAAACCAGAAAAATTCTCACCTGAACGCAAAGTGATGGCGCTCAAATGTTCCTCGGATTCAGTAGTGTTTGATGGAGTTCCTAATTGCTCTTCAGCTAGTAACTTGAAGATTAAGCCTACTTGATGCTCTATGTTGTTAATCGAGGCTTGTTGATCTTCAAGTATCCTCTCTGTTTGTTGGAATCTATCATCAAGACTTGTAATGAACCTCATCATCAGCTCATCCGACACTAACTCTTCATCTTGAGTTGAAGGTGCAAGATTAGGTCACGATGTGGTTCACGAGATTCCGTGGTTCTCGGGCCATCTAAGCTCCATCCATAGGGTGAATGAGTGCTCCACTCTTGATTATAGGTGCTTCCATACGAGTCATTTGGCCAATTGCACGTATAATTCACCTGTTCACAGTTATAAGAATAAGGAGTAAAATCACTACACAATGGACAATCATTACTCAAATGTAAACCACAACAAAATTCATAAAAAACTTGAGATGAAAGGATAGGAGTGGAAAGTTGATCGGTAGCCCTGCAAAACGATTCCACTCGAGCTTCTAAAGATGCACGGGTATCCCAATTTTTAGCACTCTCTTGGTTCCTAATCCCATTTTCCAATGCGTAATACAAAGAGTTTGAGTTTAGCATTGAACCTCCTTATCATTCACTATCTGAATCATAAACTTAAAATAAATAAATATGTACAAATAAAATAAAATAAATAAACAAAAACAATCATAAAATAATAAGAAAGAAAAAAAATGGCTAAATTAACAAATAGCAAATTTCACTCTAGTTTTCAAACATTCCCCGGCAACGGTGCCAAAAACTTGATGGGTGCTACTCGTGTTAGCTACAATCTAAGGTAGTGTACCTATCGATGCCGTCTAGCACTAATGGCGAGTATCAAGGTCGTATTCCTCGGGAAAGTGAAAGCCCAGAGTTACTCCTTTGTTCTTTGTTATATTAACCTAAAATTAGCGATAAATAATTTCTAAACTAACTAATAGCTACAAGCTAAGTCCTAAGGGAGATGCAAGAGTGATTGGTAAATGAAATAATCAAGATAAGAAGACAAACCCAAAGGAAATCTAAACTAGTTGGCAATCAAACAAAAGATAAAGGATTGGTGAGTCTAATTATGCTACCCGTGGACGAATTCTTAACCGAGTTCGGTTTCTCTCTCGAGATAACCGAATTCCTAAATCTAATAACCTAAAGTTGGAATCTCTTCCTAACGATTGATTCTTAAATTAGCATTAAGCTTTAATCCGCCTCTATTAAGCTTTGTTAATTCTTAATCCGGCTAGTTAATTATCCTTATCTCTAAGCAATTATTAACCAGTTCTTGCTATTCAAAATTCTAATTGCCAAATGGACTTCTCAAACACACAAAGCAATCTAAACACACAATTCACAACGTCTCATGAATAATGCATTATCTTATTAATACTGAAAACAAGAAGAATACAAAATCAACTCAAACAATCCAATAATATAATATCAAGCCAACATAGTAAAGAAATCCCAATGGATTTAATCAATCTAGCTAATCATGTTCATTCTCAAAATACACAAGAATTCAATTACAACAATAAGCAAAGGTAGAGAAAACCCGATTACACCCTTGGATGAGAGTAAACAGCCCCAAATCCTTTTGCTCTAATTGAATCGATTCTTGTTCCTCTTACTCGGATTGAAAATCAATCGACGAACCTCGCCCAATCTTCGATCTTTGAAGGGAATCCGATTGAAACCTTGATCCAAGTCTGCTTTTCTCTTAGTTTCAACTCAGAAACCCCTTAAGGAAAGAAAAGTTAGGGTTTGGGATGTTCTAACCCTAGCCGCCTCCTCTTTTTCCTCTCTTCGTTCTTTTAATTAATACCCCCTATCGCCTCCAACACGGCCGTGTCCCTGGCCGTGTTAAGGACACGGTCTGGTGTTCTAGGCTGTTTTACTCTCTATGGCTATGCTCCATAAGGTCTACTTCTTCTTTGATGTCCAACACGGCCGTGTTGGTAACACGGCCTGTGTTTGTGACCGTGTTGAGAACACGGCCAGTGTTGAGACCAACACAGCCATATTCAGCTTCCTCATGCTCGTACTTAGCTCGTTTCGGCAGCTTTGACGTCCAATTATGCTCCAATTCTTTCCTTTTTCATTCTGTGACTTCTTTTGGACCTAATGCACACAAACATACGTATAGGGTGAGTGTTGGTACCAATTCACATCCAAATATCCATAAAATCGATCTTAAAAACCCCATTTAGATGTGTGTATTTTACGCACATCACCCAGGTATGTGAAGTTCTTAAAGGAAATCTTTAGCAACAATAGGAAGTTAGAGGACTTGGCGATCGTGACCTTAAATGAGGAGTGTTCAGCTATACTTTATAACAAATTGCTATAGAAGAAGCTTGATCTAGGGAGTTTTACTATCCCTTGTGTGATTGGTGATTTGACAATTAGCAATGCTTTAGCTGACTTAGGAGCTAGGATTAATTTAATGTCGTACAGTTTGTTTACCAAGTTAGGGCTGGGTGAGATGAAAGCCACTAGGATGAGCATACAATTAGTTGATAGGACTATTAAGTATCCTAGGGGTATTATGGAGGATATACTTGTTAAGGTTGACAAATTTATATTTCCTATTGACTTTATGATCACTGACATGGATGGTGAGAGTAACATAC
The DNA here is from genome assembly GCF_019578655.1 of Ricinus communis. NCBI lineage: Eukaryota > Viridiplantae > Streptophyta > Magnoliopsida > Malpighiales > Euphorbiaceae > Ricinus > Ricinus communis. The sequence goes on from NC_063258.1 coordinate 8,931,911, forward strand.
CTTTAATTTTAGGTTGACCTTTCCTTGCAACGTCTAGGGCTATTATAGATGTTTGTGATGGGAAGCTTAAACTTAGGGTATGGGATGAAACTGTCACTTTTGATTTGAATAATTCTATAAGACAGTCCTTAGATCATGATGATACTATTTTTTTGTTGATTTACTTGATGATGTTATTGATATACAGTTGCAGGAAATATTACTTAATGATCCCTTACGAGTTGCCTTGCAGGCAAAGGATGAGCATGAGCTATCCAATGAGAGTGTGTTGGAGCAGCTTACATTTTTGTTAGCTAATGAACTAAGCAAGAATACTAATAAGTTTATTACGATTGATAGGGTAGGTGTGCAAAAACTGAGGCTGTCATTATAGGAACCACTAGTCCTTGGTTGAAAGAGCTCCCAAAGCACCTCAATTATGCATATCTGGATGAGGATAACATGTTGCCTTTCATCCTAGTAGCAGACTTGGCACCCGATGAGAGAGAGATGACTTTTACCTATCTTAGGAAGTACCAAAAGGCGTTTGCTTAGAAAATTGCTGACATTCCTAGGATTAGTCCTAGCTACTGCTTGCACAAGATCTGTATGGAGGATAGCTGTAGGCTAGTGGTGCAACCACAGCACAGACTAAACCCGAACATGAAGGAAGTGGTTAAAAAGGAGGTAATTTTTTTTATGTAGGTTTGATTTACGCTATATCTGATAGTTCCTAGGTTAATCCTGTGCAGGTAGTTCCTAAAAAGGGAGGTATGACCGTGGTTAAAAATGAGAAGGACGAGCTTATACTGATTAAAATGGTAACGGGCTTTCGAGTGTATATAGATTACATGAGGCTAAATGATGCCACTCGAAAGGACCATTTTCCCCTTCCTTTTATTGATCAAATGTTGGAAAGGTTGTTTGGGCATATGTTTTATTATTTCTTAAATGGTTTTTTAGGTTACTTCCAGATTCCCATTGCACCTAAAGACCAGGAGACAATCTTTACATGCCCGTATGGGAGGATGCCATTCATATTGTGCAATGCACATGCGACTTTTTAAAGGTGTATAATTGCGATCTTCCATGATATGATTGAGAATTTCCATGGAGGTCTTTATGAATGACTTTTCTATATTTGGTAACTCTTTTACTCAGTGTTTACATAATCTAGAACGCATGCTTGAGCGTTTTGTGGATGCTAACCTAGTCTTTAATTGAAAAAAGTGTCATTAATGGTTAGGGAAGGTATAGTGCTGGAACACAAAATTTTGCATGAGGAGGTGGAGGTCGATGGGGTCAAGGTGGTACTATTACTAAATTACCCCTACCTAGTTCAATTAAGGCTATTAGGAGTCTATTAGGTCATGCAGGTTTCTATAGGAGGTTTATTAAGGACTTCTCTAAGATTGCTAGATGATAAGCATCATACTACATATGTTTTCATGCCCGATTGTTTACATTTTTATGCATGATTATCCCATTTTATGCTGAAACACCTGTCTTTTGTTTCCTTTCTCATTTCATGTCATTTTTGAAGGACATCATCAATAATCGAGGGAAATACGTGTGATTACGGACCAAAATCCATCAAACTGGGCGAGGACTAGCACCCCGAGGGTTGAGCACGGCCTGGACTCCGGCCGTGCTGAATTGCCAAGAAGCTATCCCCAATTGTGCCATTTCAGCACGACTTTCGAAGCCACCACGGCCTCCGTACGGCTGTGGTGGCTCGACTTAGGCCGGCTGGAAGGAGTCGGCTAGACAACAGATTTCCACAGATTCAAGATACTGACTGGACTCCGGCCGTGATGAATCATCACAGCCTGGACTCCGGCCATGCTGAATCAACTATATAGGCAATTTTGAATTCTTTTGGAAGGGGGGACGAATTTTGGACTCAATTTCAAGACACACACTTAATCAATTGTTTCCTATACCTCAATTGTAGACCTTGAGAGATCAAATTCATCAATTGAAGGAGGGATTTCACTTGTTCCAATATCGAATTGAAGATCAAGACAAGCTTTGGGAGCATTCAAGAGGCAACTAGGGTTTGAGATTTCGAATTTGCAAATTTAGGGTTTCTCATTCAGCTTGAAAGAGAAGGGTGTACATGCCTTTAATTTTCTTTTCCTTATTTTGTTCCCTAATTGCTTTAACCATGAACATGAGTAGCTAGATCTTTTGAACCCATTGGGGTTCACCTTTGTTGATGGATTATGCTTAATTGTTAGTTTTATAATTGTCATTCTTGCAATCTTCTTGCTATTTAGTAATAAAAGTTTGATTCAGTTAATTTAAGACGTTGAATTAATTGTTTATTAGGTTGTTTCTTGACATTGAGAAATGCTTGTTACAACTGGACATTGAATAGTAAGGACTGGTAGTTAACACTTAGAGATAAGGTTGATTTACTCGCCGGATTAAGAATTAATAACTCTTAATAGTTTTAAATCATACTTAATGCTAATCTGTAGTAATCCGATAGGAAGAGATTCCATTAGGTTAGTGCAGGTTTAGGGATCCGGTAAGCTCGAGAGAGGAACTGGGATTCAATTCAGGATTTAGGCACGGGTAAGTAAGATCGGCAATCCATAAAATCCATCTTTAGAATTCCATCACTTAGGCTCCCTTTTGGGTTTGTTTCTCTCTTTACAATTGTCTTTTGATTGTTCGTTGTCCTTCATTTACTTAATTGCACTCATAACCATTAGCTGGTATGTTATAACTTTCACACCCTATTTCAGACTAGATAACATAGCAAGCAGTAGTAACTCTAGGTTCACCTGATCTCCAGGGATACGACCTTGATACTCACAAGTGCTAGGCTGCATCGGTAGGTTCACTGCCTTAGGTGTAGGTTGCATAAAGAGCCCATCAAGTTTTTGGCGCCATTGCCGGGGAACAGTAATGGTGAACTAGATTGAATTATTTTTGTGTTAATTTAGTCATTGTTTGTTTATTCATTTATTCTATATTTTTTATTATTTTTTATTATTTATTGTTATATTATTTTTGATTGATTGGTGGTTGTTTGGTTGTCGGTTTCAGGTAGTATATGACCAGGAGCTCTAACCCTGATCCTATAGCACCCTTATCTGACCCGGAGCGCTCTCTCAGATTATTGAGACGATGTTTGCAGGCAGTTGAGGAGGAGGACGGTGTTACGGTTCAGGTTCAAGGAACTGACGCGATGGAGAACCTCAACCCCCAGGCCGATGATGATCAAAGGACTATGTACGAGTTTGCTCGACCCTCTTTAGATGGGACAAAAACGAGTATAGTCAGACCTGCTGTAGTGGCCAACAATTTTGAGATAAAGGCTAATGTTATCCAGATGATCCAGTAAAGCGTGCAATTTGGAGGATTGCCCAGCGAGGATCCCAATGCACATATCTCCAACTTTTTGAAGATTTGTGACACATTCAAGATAAATGGAACAACCGATGATGCCATTCGGCTGAGATTGTTTCCATTTTCCTTGAGGGATAGAGCAAAGAGATGGCTGCAATCTCTTCCACAACAGATGATCACTACCTCGAAGGCGTTGCCAAAACATTTCTATACAAGTATTTTCCTCCCGCTAAAACTGCTAAACTTAGAAATGACATATCTTCTTTTGTGCAGTTTGATGATGAAAGCATGTACGATGCATGGGAGAGGTTTAAGGATCTTTTGAGATGCTGCCCACATCATGGATTGCCAGTGTGGATGCAGGTTCAGACCTTCTATAGCGGGTTGAACCTTCTAACGAGGCAGATGGTGGATGCTGCAGTAGGTGGGGCGCTAAGTCGTAAGACGCCCGAGCAGGCTCAGAACCTGATAGAGGAAATGGCCATGAGCAACTATCAGTGGCAATCCTCTAGGAGCCGACCAGGAAGACAGGGAGTGGTCAACCAAGTGGACTCTACAGCAGCCTTGGCAGCTCAAGTGGAGCTTCTAGCTAAGAAGATCGACCAACCTGCGACGTTGGCTGCGAGTTGTGGTGGCCCGCATTACAAAGGCGAACTGCATCTGCGGGAGGTATGTTTGCTTCATCCTCTACTACTTTTCCATCTAATTCTGCTATGTCTTCTAATGTTGAGCAGGTTGACTATATGGGGAATGCCCCAAGGCAGCAGAACTATCCTTACAGTAATACATACAACCTTGGGTGGCGCAATCATCCCAACTTCAGTTGGAGGAACAATAACGCTCAGGGTTCACCTAGTTTTCAGACACTTCATCACAGTTTCCAGAATATTCAATTTGGGCTGCACAAGCTCCTCCCTCTACCGGAAAAGAAGTCAAATTTAGAGGAGCTTATGATGAAGTTTGTGACGTCTACGGAGATGAGGTTCCAGCAAACTGATAGTGCACTTTGGAACCAGCAAGCCTCGATTCAGAACTTGAAGACCCAGATTGGCCAAATCTCTAAGATGTTGTCTGAGAGGCAGCAAGGAGCGCTCCCGAGCACCATTGAGTCTAACCCGAGGGAGCACGTGAATGCCATTACTTTGCATTCAGGTAAGTTAGTTTCGGCCTCCTTCTAAGCCCTGTTTTGATGACGCCACTATTGATGTGCAGTTAAGGCGAGCGGTAAGGTTAGGGAACCTGAGGGACAAAAGGTGAAATCAATTCCAGTCAGGGAATATCAACCTAAGATTCCTTATCCTGCTAGAGCTAAACAAGTAGAGGCGAAAGAGCAGTTTAGTAAGTTTTTAGATATTTTTAGACAACTGCATATTAACTTGCCTTTTATTAATGCATTGGAGCAGATGCCGAAGTATGCTAAGTTCTTAAAGGACATACTTAGCAGAAAAAGGAAGTTGGAGGAGGTCGCCCTATGTTCAAATTTTTAACGAGGAGTGCTCGTGGTGTTTGGAGCAAGTTGCAGGAAAACGTCACGATCTAAGGAGTTTCACTATTCCCTGCACTTTAGGTAATTTATGTGTTGATGATGCATTAGTTGATTTGGGGGCTAGCATAAATGTGATGCCCACTAATTTTTTCAATAAGCTAGGTTTGGGGGAGGCAAAATCCACTAGGATGTGCATTCAATTAGTCAATTGCCTGTTAAGCTTCCTAGGGGAATTGTGGAAAATGTGCTAGTTAAGGTAGATAAGTTCATATTTCCTGTGGACTTTGTGGTTTTGGATATGGACAATGAGCATGGTGTACCATTAATCTTAGGGAGACCTTTCCTTGCCACAGCTAGAGCTAAAATAGACGTACTTGAGGGGAAGTTAGAACTTAATGTAGGGGATGACTGTGTCACTTTTAGTTTACCCTCATTTGATAGTTCTTCCACCGACCATGTTCATGCCATTTGTTGTATTGATGGAATTGATCTTGCATGTAATACACAACCATAAGATGTACAAATGGATGATGCTATACATGTTTCTTCCCCTATTAGTATGTGTTATTCATCTGAAAAAAATAACTTGTATCAATATGAGACTTGGTGCTATGATAGACCCGAGAAGGGTAGTTGCAAGTTTGTTTTTGATAAGTCACTTAGCCGGAATTCGAAGTGGATGAATGGACATCCCAAATCGGTTCAGAGAGCACCTCCTTGGTCATCTACCGCACACATCGGACCTTCTCATTGCGCTTATATGCCTCGAGCCCCAACTTACATTGAGCCTACCTTCTTAATTTGCCCGCGATGCAGGAATGCTGATGTAGAGTCCAGCTAGACGACTCGAACAAAAAGAAGTGCCTTCGGGAGGCATTCCCGAATCTATTTTTGCTTTCTGAATTTTTGGACATTTTTTTTATTTTATTTTATGTAGTCATTTGCAGTTAGATATTTCAGTCTGTTTTTAGTAAGTTTGATTTTGAGGAGATGCTATCTTATTAAACCTTTTACTAGACGTTGCTTGGAATGTGTTTATTCTTGAGTTTTGCAGGAGTTAGCCTACTTGATGCTCGTACGTAATTTTGAGGACTAACATATGTTGATGTGTTAAAGTACACATCAAGGGCAGTATCTAGTAGACTTTCTAGTTTTTATCTCTTTTTGTCGTCTTGTTTTTCTTTTAGTTTTCCAATTTCTTTTATGGACTCCCATAATTAGCTTCATTTTACGTATTTTATTCCTGACTACCTTGTTCACACTGAGGACAATGTTTTTCATAAGTATAGGGTAGGTACCATAGATTTGTGCAGGTACTAATTTTGTCTTTGTTGTTTTTATCTTGAGTTCGCCTCTACTTTCTTCCTTTAGACACAAATCAGGGATTGGTCGCAGCTATAAGCCATTTCATTTCGGTTAGGGGGGCAGACTTGCATGATGAATATTCCCTAGTTTGGTGTTGCACTTGACCTCTATGATCAGGTGACCATAGAGTTAGATGATTTTAGAGGTTCCTTATACAATCTGGGAGTTTCTTTCGACAAGGCCTGGGAGACCATCTCAGAGGGGGACGAGCCTTACTACTCGTGCAATTCCAAGGCGTCCAGCCTCTCAGATAGCCTGTGCTATCTTCACTGCTTGCTCGCATATACATTGACAAGGCGAGGGGATAATTTTTGGAGTGATCACTCAGCCTGGCGTATTCTATTTATGGGCCCTGCATCAGAGAAGGAGGGTGGACATAGGGTATGGATTAGCCCAGCAGTGCAAGACTGTTACTGGGGACCCGAAGAAGTCTTGGATATGTTTGGACCTTATGTGACTAGGATTTCTAGGAAGATGGAGCTAGTAGATAGAGCTCTACTAGATGAGTTGACGCTTGTGGGCGAGATGACCCCTACTGGCCTCTCTACTATGTAGCATATGAGGATGACCACCCGGAGGACAAGGCCCCTAGGGCCAGAGTACAGACTTATTCTGTTGATAGCCTAGGCAACTCGGGAGGAGCAGGGGGAGCACCCTAGACCTGCAGATATTCCTGGCTCCTCCCAACCTTCATCCTCATCAGCTCCTCGGCCATCTAGTGTGTAGATTAATGAGTTGATTGTGAGATTTGATCGGATCATCGATATACAACAACAGCACACATATAGGTTCGAACAGGTTTGAGCAGGAGGTTAGAGCGCAGTTCTGGCATTTTGATGCTAATCAGAGGCAGATTCTGGATTTGCTACATAGGCAGTTGGCCTAGGGAGATAGGATAGAGGCAGCCATGCAGTAGAATAGGATAGACGATTTTGACTTTGCTAATTTTGGCAAATATTTCCCACCTCCAGTAGCCGCACCTCCACCACCTCCTCCACCACCACTAGCCTAATAGGATGAGTTGGGCAATATCTCTTTTCCTTTTTTGTGTACTTAATATGTTACTTCCCAACTCTTTTATACACTGCGGATAGTATGTCCTTCAAGTGTGGGGTGGATACGCCGCTGTTTTGGTTTTCATTTTCTTTTATTTTTCGATTGTTATGTAATGTATTATTGATGATGTATATCTTTACGATACTTAAGATTTTTATTAGCTTTTTGTTTATCTTCGAAAGATTGATAGTTATGATTTTGAGCATGAGATTTTTCCTCCTTGTTGTTTGCTGCTTTTGGAATATTATTGAGCAATTTTTGGTTTATTATAGTTGCTGGGTTAAACCAGTGTTACTTGACCATTTTTTAAGTCAGTTAATTTGAATTTGATTAGTTGTTGCATCTTGTGTATGAATTGATTAAATGATGATTTCATTGATGGTATTTGGACACCTTATGCAAATGTACACATTTAAATTGTGAGTTTTGAACCTAATTGAGCATACATCATAAGCTCCTTTTTCCTTGTTTAAGTGTGCATTGTACTCTTCTTATTCCTAGAACTTGCTGGTAATGCTTGTTGAGGTCATATAAATAATTAAATGATGTGAAATGATAAGGACACTTAGGATTCACCCTTGTAGCCAAAAGCCAACCTGTAAATATTTTCCATTAGTTAGCCAAGTTTGAGTCTATTCACTTTCTTCATTTTTATCATTTTTGTTTTATCATCACACTTTGTTAAGCCTTTCATCGATTGATCCCTACCCTATTTCTGGAATTTTTGCAATGTGTTCATTGAATTGTTGGATAAAATGCTGGTTTTATGATTACTTTGAATTCACTAAGTCCCTCAAAAAATTATTTTAGATGCTCCCTTCAATCCAAAATAAAAATCTATTGCTAAAAACAACAGTACTTTATTGAGTATTCATTCATTCTTCACCTTTTGAGCATCTTGTTTTTGAACTATAGTGAATTTAATTACCTTTGTTTGCCATTTAGTCCTTTTTGAGCTGACATTGGGGGGAAGGCATTGCAAAAAGTCCAGAAATTATTTACACCTCACTCCTAAAATTCCATACCTATATACCTAAGCCACACTTCAACCCTTCTAAAGACACTTGATTGTGATGTTTGATTGTTTGCAATAGCGCAGACGAGATTTATGAGCAAGCCTATGGCAAGTAGGTTGAATATAATTGCATTGAGGGATTTATGACTACCTTTTAAACACTGAGTGCATAGAGTGATCCCTTGTGAGGCATACACTTTCTTAGATATTTGATGTTGAATATACTATTTAAATTCTTCATACACTAACATGATAATTACTCTTGTTTAGATTGCTAGTTTACTTTTTGGTTGAGCTTCAATTTGGGATAGATTGAATATTGCTTAATTGTAATCAAATGCATGAGTTTTAAGGGGTTTTGATTGCAAGCTTATGATCTAAACTGTTGATTGCTTGAGGGCAAGCAAAAGCTTAAGTGTGGGGTGATTCAATATCCTTGATAGTACACATGTTTGCATGCTTGATTTTGAGTTATTTTTAGAGCAATTTATGTGTTTTTGTATTAGAATCATCCTATTTTAGTTTCTTTTGTGTCTCAGGTGTTTTTCAAGGTACATCATCAAAGTTAGAGAGAAATCGGACCATAATCGGGAAGAAATGGATGAATCGGGTGTGTTAGACTATTTAACATGCCTGTGCTGAGGAGCACGGTCAAGGTTAGAGGGCGTGCTGAAATGCCTTTCCTATGGCAATTTGAAGCGATTTGCAATATGGTTTCCGAGAGTGACACGACCTAGGAGCATGTCCGTGTTGAGGAGCACAACCCAAATCCAAGCCGTGCTGAAGAAGGCCGAATGTACACTTTTAGATCACTACGACATGGATCCAGGCCGTGTTGACCAGCACGGCCCAAATCCAAGCCGTATTGGATCCTGAAACCTAAGTTAAAACAAAAGAAAAAGAAAGAAAAAGGGAAAAAAAGAGGAGAAGAAGAGAACTTTGGACTATTCAAGACAGACCTTGAGAGCTAACTTCTAGACGATCAAGAAGAGAAAAATAGAAATGAATTCCACTTCAACATCTTTAAAATAGCCGTGCTTGAGGATTGGATTGAAGATTTAAGGGAAGAAGAAAGAGATCTTGAGTTGTAGAGTGTGGATATATAGTTATTCAAGAGGGGATAGCATCTCACCATTTAAGAAAAGGGTGTTCATGTTCTTTTCAATTCTTGTCTACTTTGTATTCAATTCCTGTTTTAGTTTAATCATGAACATGTGTAACTAATTCTGTCAAACCCATTTGGGGCTGATCTTTAGCCATGCTAGGCTAGTTTTGTGCTTAAATGATTGGACTATTGATTTAAGATTGTAGTTTTCATTCAAGTATAATAAAATGTATTGTTTCTTCTTCATTGTTGAATCAATTTGAGAACTCCTTTGTAATTGAGAAATTCAATTGAGTTTGGACAACTACTTGTATGATTAGGGGATTTGTATCCTAGAGATAAGTGTAATAGCTTACTGGATTAAGAACTGGACATTCTTATTAGCGGTAATTTAGAAATTAATGCTATTCTAAAATCGATTATTAGGAAGAGATTCCAACTTTAGATCTTTACAATTAGGAATTGGTTAACTCGAGAGAGAAGCCAATTTATTCAAGAAATTATCCACAGATCGTAATTTTTAATAAATTAATTCATAATTTATTGTTTATAAGCCGGCTAGCTAAAGTGATCCCCAATTAGGTTAACTCATCTTATTATTCTTTTTGAACTTTCATTCTCTTTTTTAAAATTTAGCTTTCAATTGCATTCTTAATCATTTTTAGTTTATAATCTTCACAACCTTTTGATTGGTTAGATAATAGGAATAGCGTAGTAGCAGTAGTTTCTTAGTTCCCGTGGAATAGGATATTGATACTTGCCATAGCTAGATTACATTGGATAGGTGCACTTGCATGTAGATTTCTAGTCGTGTTAGCGAACCATCACGAATCAAGGCTACTCTTAAAGATTTTAGATCCTTTGAAAATTCATCATTCATATCTTGATGCAATTGTCTTTCCAAGTTCTTTGGCTTAGGTTTAGGGTTATAAAATTTTGATTCACACTTTTCATAATGATTATCTTTCTTTTGTCCCCACAATCTATCATAAGATTGATAAAGAAGATCTCAACATCCTCTAGCAAACTCTTCTTGACAAAACATCTCACACAAAACTTTCGTGTTTAGCATTGAAACTCTACTATTCTTGTAAAGACTAAATCAATTAATCATCAAACAATCAAAGTTATAATTATTCAATAGCCAACGAATCAAATTTAAAACACACACAAGAACACAAAAATATGAAAACTAAACTAGACTTAATGAATAAGATTAAGCCTATACATAATGAAAGACATAAGAATAAAGGTAATAAAAGGCTAACTAAGCTTAATAAGTGAACAAAACAAAATGCCTATGATTGTCGGTTCTTAGAGGAATAAGGAATGATGGAGATCCTAATGGTACAATTCCTGAATCTGAATATTTAGGCGTTCCTTGATTCTTGGTGATCCATCTTTCTCTATAAGATTCATCCATGATCATTTGAAGAATAATATCAATACTCGTTCAACTAATTTTCTTTCTTCGTATTTTTCCAAGCATTGTATCAATGCCTATGATTGTCGATTCCACACACTTTAACTCAATACTCCTGTTTGTACTCGCCAAATAAAACCAAACCAACATACAAGACATAGGTTGGAAATAGAAGAACAAAAGAAAAGAACAAAGGAGAACATAGGTAGGATTTCTGATTTGATAAGAAAAAAAAATGCAAGTTCTTTATTCTCTTTTAGGTCTAAGTGTAAGGATCAAATTGATTTAATTTAAACACAAAGGTAGACAAAGAGCACAACAGAAAGGAAGAAAGTGAGTAATAAGTTTAGGTTTGCTAGTGCGGGTCTTCACAAGTCTGGAAAGTTCTTGAAAGAACCCGTAACTTAATTCTTTTCAAGGTAGAAAACTTAAATAATATGCTCACTAGCCTCAAATATTCAGTTGCATGCGATTTTCATAGTGCGAAAGCCCTCATTCCATAAGAACAAAAAACTAGAAGCTAACTGTGAGTACATAAATAAAAAAAAGATGAATAAATTAAAGTCAAATAAAGAATGAGAGAGAGAGTTGACTAGTCAGTAACTCTCGTAGTCCCAATTTTTATGAGTTATCTTAACGAAAATAAGGGGCAATTTGCATGGGGCTACCTAATAACAATCCAACCCAAATTACTTCATTATATGCGTCCTAAGCATCAAAATGATTGTATTCCTGCTTGTATTACACTTGCATTTATAGAAAATAATATGATTTCTCCCTTACGCACGTGGATTTACGTCTCCTCCTGCTTGATCTCTTTTGTTATTAGGTAGAGAGAAATCATGTTGGTTTTGATTGATTCAACTCAGAATGTGAGCATTTTTTTTGGGATGCTTATAAAGAAGTAATTTGGGTCAAGGTGTTATTAGGTAGGCCCTTTCAGAATTTTCCCTATTTTCGTTAAGTTGGCTCATAAAATTTGGGACAACGAGAGTTGTTGACTAGTCAACTCCTTTTCGGTTCTTGATTTAACTTTAGTTTATTCATCTTTCTTTATTTATTTATTCATATTTAGCTTCTAATTTCTTCTTCATATGGAATTAAGGCTTTCGCTCTATAAATCTGCATGCAACCTAATACTTGAGGATAGTGAGCATATTATTTTAGTTTTCTACCTTGTAGGAAAGCAAGTTATAGGTTTCTTTCACGAACTTTACAGACATATGATGACCTGCATTAGTGAATCTAGCCTTATCGCTCACGTCCTTCGTTTCTGTTGTGTTCTTTGTCTACCCTTGTATTAAATCAATTCAATTTGGCCCTTACACTTAGCCATGGAAGAGAATAAAGAACATGTAATTTCTTTCCTTATCATATATGAAATTCAAACTATGTTCTCATTTGTTTGTTTCTTTTTTCATCTCTTTCTAATCTACATCTTGTACGATGGTTTGGTTTTATTTGGCGAGCATAAACAAAAGTGTTCAATTAGAGCGCATGGAAGTGACAATCATAAGCACCAATCCAATGCTTGGATAAATGCAAAGAAACAAAATTAATTGATCGAGTATTGATATCATTCTTTGAATGATCATTAATGAATCCTTTGGAGGAAAGAGGGAATGCCAAGAATTGAGGTACGATCAAATATTCTGATTTAGGATTTGCACCATTGGGATCTCAATCATTCCTTTTCTCTATAGGCACGAGGACTCCTGATGATATAAGGATTGGTATAAGGAATCATTAATAAGCTTAACCGCTGGCATTGGGGCTTAGCTTGATGATTAAGCAAGACGAGATGTAAATCTATGCGCATAAGGGAGAAATCATGTTGTTTTTAATAAATCCAAGCGTAATACAAGCGGGAATTCTATCATTTTGTTGTTTGTGATGCATAAAATAAAGTAATTTGGGTCGAACTGTTATTAGGTAGGACAATGTGAATTTACCCTTATTTTTGTTAAGCTGGATCATAAAATTTGGGAGTACGAAAGTCGTTGACCAGTCAACTCATCTCTTGTTCTTGATTTGATATCAGTTTATCCATCTCTCTTTATTTATTTGTTCATGTTTAGCTTCTTGTTTCTTCTTTTTATGGAATTGAGGGCATTCACACTATAAAAACTGCATGTATCTGAATACTTGAGGCTAATGAGCATATTATTTCAATTTTCTAGCTTGCGAGAAATCAAGTTATCAGTTCTTTCAAGAACTTTGTAGATTTATCAACACTTATGCTAGTGAGCATAGGCTTATCCATCACGTGATTCATTTTTTGTGTGTTCTTTGTCTACCCTTGTATTTAAATTAATTTGACTTGATCGTTACGCTTAGCCGTATGGCAGAAAATAAAGAATTTGTGACTTTTTTCCTTATCGGATCCGAAATCCTACCTATGTCATTTTGTTTATCTCTTTTGTGTCTCTCTTTATAATTTTGTTCTAATACGATGGTTTAGATTTATTTGGCAAGCATAAAGAGGAGTGTTCAGTTAAAGCACATAGAAGCAATAATCATAGGCATCGATCTAAGGCTTGGAAAAATGTGAAGAAAGAAAATTAGTTAATAGAGTATTTATATCATTCTATGATTGATCACAGTCGAATCTTTTCAAGGAAATAGGGAACGCCGAAATTCAAGGCATGCCCAAATATTTTGTTAGGATTTTTACCATTGGGATCTCCACCATTCCTTATTCCTCTAGGCATGAGGACTTCTGATGACATAAGGATTCACATAAGGAATCATGGCAACATAATTGACAAGATTGACCGGTGGCATTGGGGCTTAGCTTGATGATCAAGTAGGACGGAATGTAAATCCACGCGTGTAACGCAAAAATCATGTTGTTTTCAATAAATCCAACTGTGATACAAGCCTGAATATGAGCGTTTTGATGTTTTAGATGCATAAAATAAAGTAATCTATGTCGAAGCATTATTAGGTAGGCCCACGTGAATTTTCCCTTATTTTTGTTAAGCTGGCTCATAAAATTTATGACCATGAGAGTTGTTAACCAATCAACTCCTCTCTCGTTCTTGATTTGACTTCATTTTATTCATATTTATTTATTTATTTATTCATATTTAGGTTCTAATTTCTGCTTCATATGGATTTATGGTTTTCGCACTATAAATCTGCATGCAACCAGATACTTGAGGATAGTGAACATATTATTTTAGTTTTCTACCTTATAGGAAATCAAGTTATAGGTTCTTTTAAGAACTTTATGGACTTTTGAAGACCCATACTAGCGAACCTAGACTTATTGCTCACTTCCTTTCTTTCTTTCATGTTCTTTATCTACCCTTGTGCTTAAATCAATTCGATGATCAAGTTTTGGCATAAGGAATCATGGGAACATAATTGACATGCTTGACCGATGGCATTGGGGCTTAGCTTGATGATCAAGCCGGACGAGATGTAAATCTACAGGTATGAGGGAGAAATCATGTTGTTTTCGAGCAATCCATGCATAATACAATTAGGAATGCCAGTGTTTTGATGTTTGGGATGCATAAAATGAAGTAATTTGGGTCAGAGGGTATTAGGTAGGCCCAAGCAAATTTCCCCTTATTTTTATTAAGCAGGCTCATAAAATTTAGGACTATAAGAGTTATTGCCCAGTCAACTCCTCTCTCGTTCTTGATTTGACTTTAGTTTATTCATGTTTCTTTGTTTATTTATTCATATTTAGGTTCTAGTTTCTTCTTTTTATGGAATGAGGGCTTACGCATTATAAGAACCATATGCAATTGAATACTTGAGGCTAATGAGCATATTAGATCAGTTTTCCACCTTGTGGGAAATCAAGTTATGGGTTCTTTAAGAACTTTTTGGAATTATCAACACTCATCCTAGTAAGCATAGACTTATCCCTTACATCCTTTCTTTTTTTTATTTGTCTACCCTTGTACTTAAATCAATTCAATTTGATGCTTACTCTTAGCTATATGGAACAGAACAAAGAACTTGTAATTTCTTGCCTTATCGTATCTAAAATCCCACCTATGTTCTCATTTTGTTTATTTCTTTTGTGTCCTTCTCTAATCTTTATCTAATAAGATGGTTTGGTTTTATTTTGGGAGCATAAAAATGAGTGTTGAGTGAAAGCGTATGGAAGTGGTAACTATAGGCACTAATCCAATGCTTAGACAAATGTAAAGAAAGAAAATTAGTTGATCGAAGGGAATGACGAGACGTAAATCCATGTGGGTTAGTGAGAAATCATATGGATTTTGATTAATCCACGTGCAATACAAGTGGGAATGTGAGCATTTTGGTGTTTTGGATGAATATAAAGTAGTTTGGGCTGGCGTGTTATTAGGTAAGCCCTTGCAAATTTCTCCTTGTTTTCATTAAGCTGGCTCATAACTTATGGGACAATGAGAGCTGTTGACCAATCAACTCCGTTCTCATTCTTGATTGACTTTAGTTTATTCATCTTCCTTTTTTATTTATTCACATTTAGCTTCTAGTTTCCTCTTTATATGGAATTAGGACTTTTGCACTATAAAAACTGCATGCAATCGAATACTTGACGCTAGTGAGCATATTATATAAGTTTTCTACGTTAAGGGAAATCAAGTTATGGATTATTATAAGAACTTTGCGGAATTATCAACACTCGCACTAGTGAGCCTAGACTTATGGCTCACATCCTTCATTTCTTTTGTGTTCTCTGTCTACCCTTGCATTTAAATCAATTCGATTTGTCCTTACACTTAGCCGTATAGAAGAGAACAAAGAATTTTTTATTTCTTTCCTTACCGGATCTGAAATCTTACTTATGTTCTCATTTTGTTTGTTTCTTTTATGTCTCTCATTCTAATTTGTGTCTAATATGATGGTTTAGTTTTATTTGGCAAGCATAAACATGAGTGTTGAGTTAAAGCATGTGGAAGCAACAATCATAGGCACCGATCCAAGGCTTGGACAAATGCAAAGAAAGAAAATTAGTTGATCGAATATTCATATCATTCTTCAAATGATCTCGGATGAATCTTTTAAAGGAAAGAGGGAACGCCGAGAATCGAGGCATACTCAAATATTTTGATTCAGGATTTGCACCATTGGGATCTCCATCATTCCTTGTTTCTCTAGGCACGATGATTCCTGATGACATAAGGATTGGAATAAGGAATCATGGTATTGCAGTCGATAAGCTTGAGCGGTGACATTAGGGCTTAGCTTAATGATCAAGCAAGAAAAGATATAAATCCACGTGTGTAAGGGAGAAATCATGTTTTCATTAAATTAAAGCGTAATACTAGCGAAAATATGAGCGTTTTGAAGTTTGGGACACATAATGAAGTAATTTGGGTCAGACCGTTACTAGGTAGGCCCACACGGGTTTGGGATGCATATATTTATTAAGTTGGCTCATAAAATTTAGGACTACGAGAGTTGTTGAGTAGTCAACTCCTATCTCGTTCTTGATTTTACTTTAGTTTATTCATCTTTCTTTATTTATTTATTCATATTTAGCTTCTAGTTTCTTCTTCTTATGGAATGAGGGCTTTCACACTATAAAAACTACATGAAACTAGCAAGCATATTATTTTAGTTTTCTACCTTGCCAGAAATCAAGTTATGGATTCTTTCAAGAACTTTGCAGACTTATGAAGATCAGCACTAGCGAACCTAGAGTTATCGCTCACGTTCTCCCTTTCTTTTATATTCTTTGTCTACCTTTGAGTTTAAATTAGTTCAATTTGATCCTTATGCTTAGACATAGAATAGAATAAAGAACTTGCGATTTCTTTCCTTATCGGATCTGAAATCCAAGCTTATGTTCTCATTTGTTCGTTTCATTTGTTCATCTCTTTCTATTTTATATCTTGTATGATGGTTTGGTTTTATTTGCGAGCATAAACATGAGTGTTAAGCTAAAGCGTGTGGAAGCGACAATCATAGATACTGATCTAATGCTTGTACAAATGCAAAGAAACAAAATTACTGGATCGAGTATTGATCAAAGAAAAAAAATTACTTGATCGAGTATTGATATCATTCTTCGAGTGATCGTGAAAGAATCTTTTGGAGGAAAGAGAGAATGCCGAGATTCGAGGCACGCCCAAATATTCTGATTTCAGATTAGCACCATTGGGATCTCCATCATTCCTTTTTTTTTGTGCACAATACTCCTAATGATACAAGGATTGGCATAAGGAATCATGGGAATGCAATTGACAAGCTTGACCATTGGCATTGGAGCTTAGCTTGATGATTAAGCAGGAAGAGATGTAAATCCATCCGGATTAGGGAGAAGTGATGTTGTTTACATTGAATCCAAGCGTAATACAAGCGAGAATGATAAGAACCCACCTAGCACAAGAAATCCTACTCCAACAAGGAATCCTAATAATGCAAATCCTACTAGTTGAAAGATTCCTATTTTGACAAGGATTCCTACTCTAACTAGGAGTTCTACTCCAACAAGGAGTCCTAATGATATTAAGAGTCTAAATGACATCAAGAATTCAAGTGACATTGGGAATCCTAATCTAACTAGGATTCAAACAATCAAGCATCACAATCAAAGGGTCTTTAAAACGGTCGAAATGGGGCTTAGGTATAGGTATGGAAATTTGGGAGTGGGGTGTAAATAATTTCTAGACTTTTTGAAATGCCTTCCCTCTAATGTCAGCTCAAAAAGGACTAAATGCCAAACAAAGGTAATTAAATTCACTACAGTTCCAAAATCTCTAAAACAAGATGCTCAAAAGGTGAAGAATGAATGAATACTCAATCAAGTACTTTTTTTAAGCAATAGATTTTTATTTTCAATTGAAGGGAGCATCTAAATTAAATTTTTGAGGGACTTAGTGAATTCAAAGTACTTATAAAATCGACATTTTATCCAACAATTCAATGAACACATTGCGAAAATTCTAGAAATAGGATAGGGATCAATCGATGAAAGGCTTAACAAAGTGTGATGATAAAATAAAAATGATAAAAATGAAGAAAGTGAATAGGCTCAAACTTGGCTAACTAATGGAAAATATTTACCGGTTGGCTTTTGGCTACAAGGGTGAATCCTAAGTGCCCTTATCATTTTATAACATTTGATTGTTCATGTGACCTCTACAAGTATTACCGAGCAAGTTCTAGAAATAAGAAGAGTACAATGCACAGTCAAACAAGGAAAAATGAGCATTTATGATGTAAGCTCAATTAAGTTCAAAAACTCATAATTTAAGTGTGTAGATTTGCATAAGGTGTCCAAATACCATTAATCAAATCGTCATTTAATCAATTCATATACAAAATACAACAACTAATCAAATTCAAATTAATTGACTTAAAAAATCATCAAGTAACACGTTTAACCCAGCCACTATGATAAACTAAAAATTGCTAAATAATATCCTAAAAGCAACAAACAATAAGGAGGAAAAATCTCATGCTCAAAATCATAACTATCAATATTTCGAAGATAAACATCATCAATAATACATTACATAATAATCAGAAAATATAAGAAAAATAAAATCCAAAACAACGGCTTACCCACCCCACACTTAAAGGACAGACTATCTGTGGTGTATAAAAGAATTAGGAAGCAAGATATTAAGTGCACAAAAAAGGAAAAGAGGTATTGTCGTACTCATCCTGCTGGGTTGGTGGTGGTGGTGAAGGTGGTAGAGGTGGGGCTACTGGAGGAGGTCCATCATTGGTTGTTGGAGGTGGAAAATAGTCGCCAAAAGCAGCAAAGTCAAAATCTTCCATCCTATTCTGCTGCAAGGCTGCCTCTATCCTATCTCCCTAGGCCAACTGCCTATGTGCAAATCTAGAATCTACCTCTGCCTAGCATCAAAATGCTGGAACTACGCTCTAACCTCCTGCTCAAACCTGTCGAACCTATATGTGTGCTATTACTGTATGTCGGTGATAAGATCAAATCTCACAATCAGCTCATCAATCTGCACAAGAGATGGCCAATGAGTTGATGAGGATGAAGGTAGGGAGGAGCCAAGAATATCTGCAGGATTGGGGTGCTCCCCCTGCTCCTCCCGAGCTGCCCGGGCTATCAACCGAATAAGTCTGTACTCTGGCCCTAGGGGCCCTATCTTCCGGGTGATCATCCTCATGTGCTGCATAGTAGAGAGGCCAGCAAGGGTCATCTCGCCCACAAGCGTCAACTCATCCAGTAGAGCTTTGTCTACTAGCTCCATCCTCCTAGCAATCCTAGTTATACAAGGTCCGAAACAGATCCAAGTCTTCTTTGGGTCCCCAGTAACAGTCTTGCACTGCTGAGCTAACACATACCCATGTGCACTCTCCTCCTCTCATGCAGGGCCCATAAATAGAATACATCAGCCTAGGTGACCACTCCAAAACAGTCCCCTCGCCCTGTCAATGTATATGCGAGCAAGCAGTGAAGATAGCGTAGGCTATCAGAGAGGCTGGATGCCTTGAACTTGGTCAGGTAAGAATGCTAATCCCCTTCTAAGATGATCACCCAGGCCTTGTTAAAAGAAACTCCCGAATTGTATAAGGAACCTCTGAAATCATCTGACTCTATTTTTGCCTAGTCATAGAGGTCAACTGCAACACCAAATTGGGGAATACTCATCATGCAAGTCTGCCCCCTACAGCAATGAAATGGCTTCTGGCTGCGACCAGTCCTTGATCTGTGTTTGAAGGAAGAAAGTAGAGGCGAACTCAAGTGTGAGCTCCCTGTAAGTGGGCTCCACAATGCCGAAGAAGGCCTCAAAAGGTGGAGTCTGAAGTAACTCTCGAACCTCAGTAGCTAGGAAAACTGTCTCCAATGCCTGCTAGTCGATGCATCTCCTACAGCCTAACTGCTTGTACCGCAGCTGCTGGTAATGAGCCTCGTGAGTAGGGCTCTGAAATTGTAAAAGTCTATGTCGTGTGGGAGTTGGAGCTGGAGCTGGAGCTGGAGCTCGAGGTGCAGGTGCAGGTGGTGCAGGTGGGTCAATCAGGTCTGAATGCCTTCTCTTAGAGACACCCACCTTCTGGGGTCTCTCACGCTGCTCAACCATGGTTCCTGCATGAAAATTGATCAAACTCTTGCTAAAATAGTAATTCTTGCACTAAAGAAACAATCATTCCAATAATAGCAATAGTTTAATAGCAAAACAACAACAATTTAACATATTTTCAACACACTTGCGTTAGTTAATTTCCAATTCAACAGCATAATAACTAATTCACCAAACTAGCTCGCAGTAATCGGGCAATTCCAATGCAGAATAAAAGAAATAAAAAACAAAAGTAATAGTAACTAATAAAGCAAAATAAACAATAACATCAAATCAACATTAAAAGAAAAATAAGAAATTGAACGAAGCAATAAATAAAATGCAACAAAAGTGATGAATTTAACGAAATAACAAAATTAACAAAGAGATTAATGAAAATAAGAAACAATATAAAAAAATTTAGAAACAATTGACTAAATTAAAGGAAAGAGCATATGTCCAAGTTTGTGATGCATGCCAACGGTCAGGTAACACTGCCTGAGATGAAATGCCCCAACATAGTATACAAGTGTTGGAAATTTTTGATGTTTGGGGCATTGACTTTATGGGTCCTTTTCCTCCTTCGTATGGATGCAAGTATATATTGGTGGCTGTTGAATATTTTTCTAAATGGCCTGAGGCATAAGCTTTGCCTACTAATGATGCTAGGGTAGTTGTGAGGTTCCTTAAGAAACTATTCTCTAGGTTTGGAACACCTCGAGCATTAATTAGTGATAAGGGAACCCATTTCTAGTTGAAAAAGTGATTAAAAGATATGGAGTATCTCAACGATTCTCCACGACTTATCACCCACAAACGGGTGGGCAAGTAGAGGTTACTAATAGAGGGCTTAAGCGCATTTTAGAGAAGACTGTAGGAGCCAGTAGGAAAGATTGTGCTACAAAGCTAGATGATGCTTTATGGGCATTTAGAATTGCCTATAGGACTTCTACAGGGTTCACTCCCTTTAGGTTTGTGTATGCGAAAGGTTGCCATTTACCTGTTGAGCTAGAACATAAAGCGCTATGGGCACTTAAATCTTGTAATTTTGATTTAGATAGCGCAAGTAGACAGAGGTAGTGGCAACTAAATGAACTAGAGGAGTGGCGTCAACAAGCTTATAAAAATTCGACAATCTATAAGGCGAAGACCAAACAGTGGCATGACAAGCGATTGAAAGGTTTGAAGGAGTTTAATGTAGGAGATAGTGTGTTGTTATTTAACTCTCGTCTCCATTTATTTCCAGAAAAGCTGAAGAGTCGCTGGTCGGGGCCATTTACAGTGACGTAAATCTTCCCTTATGGTGCGGTTGAATTGCATCATCCGGAAAAGGGAAATTTCAAGGTTAATGGGCAGAGGTTGAAGCATTATCTTGGAGGGTCACTCGATGTAGAGGAGCATGTCAATTTGGCGCTCTATTTCTGATTCGAAAAGGATTGAAGTCTAGCTTATGACTTTAAAGAAGCTTGTTTCTTTTTATTTTATTTTAATTCTTTAGTTTTCCATTTTTGGTATTGATTTTGGTTTGAATTATGTGTGAACTTAGTTTGATTAGGTTTTACAGTTTGTTTTTGTTAAGTTTTATGTATGTTGATTGTATGAGTTAAGGACTTATTGGTTGTGCAGGTGAGAGAGATGGAGAAAGTGCTGAAAATCTCAAGTTTTACAGTTTTTGGAGCTCAACACGGGTGATGTATGTAAAATACACACATCTAAATGGTGTTTTTAAGATTGATTTTATGGACATTTGGATGTGAATTGGTCCCAACATTCACCCTATGCGTCTGTTTGTGTGCATTAGGTCCAAAAGAAGTCAAAGGATGATAAAGGGTAGAATTGAAGCATAATTGGACGCCGAAGCTGCCGAAACAAGCTAAGTATGAGCATAAGGAAGCTGAACATGGCCGTGTTAGTTTCAACACTGGCCGTGTTGGGTGTCATCAAACATAAAAGAAAAATAAGTTTTTAGGGAGCACGACCACAGAGAGTAACACGGCCAGGAACAACAAACCGTGTTTCCAAAATGGCCAGGAACATGGCCGTGTTGGCGGTGACAGGGGGAATTAGTTAAGAGAAAGAATAGTGGAAAGAAAAGAGGAGAGCGAAGGAGAACGTCCCAAACCCTAACTTTTCTTTCTCAAAGGGTTTTCTGAGCCGAAAGCAAGGGAAAAGGAGACTTGGATCAAGGTTTCAATGAGATTCTCTTCAAGGATTGAAGATTGGGCAACGTTCGTTGATTGGTTTTCAAATCGAGCAAGGGGAACAATGATCGATTCAAGTTTGAGCAAGAGAAATTGGGGTTGTTTACTCTCATCCAAGGGTGTAATCGGGTTTTCTCTACCTTTACTCATTGTTGTAATTGAATTCTTGTGTATTTTGATAATGAACATGATGAGCTAAGTGTGGGGTGATTTGATGTGCGTAAAATACACACATCTAAATGGGGTTTTTAAGGCTGATTTTATGTACATTTGGATGTGAATTAGTCCCAACACTCACCCTATATGTCTGTTTGTGTGCATTAGGTCCAAAAGAAGTCAAAGAGTGATAAAGGGAAGAATTGGAGCAGAATTGGATGTCAAAGTTGCCGAAACAAGTTAAATTTGCGCATGAGGAAGCTGAACACGGCCGTGTTGGTTTTAACACTGGTTGTGTTGCCAATACGGGCACCAAAATGGGCTGTGTTGGGTGCATTTGACAACAGGAAAAAGAAGCGTTAAGGAGCACGACCACAAAGAGTAACACGGCCATCAGCACAGGGTCGTGTTCCCAACACGCCCACCAATACCAGGCTATGTTCCTAACACGACCATGTTTGCGGCCATCAACACGACCATGTTTGCGGCAGCTGGACAAATTAATTTAAAAGAAAGAAAACAGAAAAATGCGATCCAAGGAGGGTTAGGACGTCCCAAACTCATTTCTTTCTTTCTCTAAGGGTTTTTTGAGCTGGAACTAAGGAAAAAGGAGACTTGGACCAAGGTTTCAATTGGATTCTCTTCGAAGATCGAAGATTGGCGAGGTTCATTGATTGGTTTCAATTTAAGCAAGAGGAACAAGAATCGATCCAAGATTGGACAAGAGGAATTGGAGCTGTTTACTCTCATCTAAGGGTGTATTCGGGTTTCTTTAACTTTACTCATTTTTGTAATTGAATTCTTATGGGTTTTGATAATGAACATGATTAGCTAAACTTGTTAACCCATTAGGGTTCTTTATCTAGGGATTTTTTGTACTTAACTTTTGAATTGAATGTATTGATTGTCAATATTGGTTTGCAATGGAAATGCTTATTGATTTGTTCTTCATATCTTGTTGAATGATTTTTGAAATTTGAATGTTCTTGAGAAAGATGTTTAGGTTTGGACTGTCCTTTGCAACCTAGAATTGAATTCGCCTAGACATAGGGTGTTCGTTGTACCGGATTGAGAATTAACAACTCTCAATAATGTTAAATGGTACGTAATGCTAATTTGGATAATCAGATTGGGGAAGAGATTTCAACCTAATTAATCTAAGTTAAGATGTTAGTGTCCTTGAGAAAGGTGTTAATTGCGTAGAGATTTTCCCATGGAAGTTGAATTCAATCAATCAATTCCATTTCCTAGAGACAAGAATTCCCAAGGGGTTATTCCTTAACTTGAATTAATCCTTCCCTAGTAGCCGTAGTTAGATAACAATTAGAGTAGCTTTAGTTCATTTGGTATTTAGCATTCAACACCATTTTAAGATTAGATAACAGAGAAGATTGAGTAGGTTTAGGTTCACACGTTCTTTGGGGAATATGACACTTGGTACTCGCCGTTAGCTATACTCCACCGATAGGTACACTGCCTTAGGTCGTAGTCTTGCTTGACTTAGCAACCATCATAGATTAAGGCTTTGAGCTGTTCATCCGATTCTAAGAAAAGGGTGTATATGTTTCGATATCTTTGTTCTTTCATTTTAATTGGATTCCTATTTGCTTTAGACATGAACATGTGTAGCTAGATTGGTTGAACCCATTAGGGTTCCTTGCTATGTTGGCCTTGTACTGAATTGTTGAGATTGTTTGAGTTTCCTTTCTTGTACTATTTTTACAATTAATAATATTAATCTACTTTTCGTTACATTGATTGTATTGATTACTATTCATAGAATTCTTTTAACAATTGAGAAATTGTAATTGAGTTCAGAAATTGAATTGCAAGAACAAGTTAATTTTCACTTAGAGGTAAGGTTAATTAATTTGCCGGATTAAGAATTAATAAAGCTTAGTACAGGTGGATTAAAACTTAAGCTTTACTTAATAATCAACCGTTAGGAAGAGATTCCGACTTTAGGTTTTTAGGTTTAGGAATTCGATTGTCTCGAGAGGGAAACCTAATTCAGTTTGGAATCCGTCCATGGCTAGCATAATCAGACTCAATAATCTATTATCTTTTATTTGGTAGCCAACTAGTCTAGGTCCTCTTTGGGTTCGCTTTCTTGTCTTAATTATTCTCTTTGCTCATTCATTCTCACATTACACTTAGAATTTAGTGTTTAGTAAATCTAGAAACCTCTGTTATTAATTTTAGGCTAGATAACAAGGAACAAAGTAGTAACTCTGTTTTTAATACTTGCCGTTACGCTAGATTGCATCGATAGGTTCACTACCTTAGTTGTAGTTGCATAAGCATATGCACATCATTCACATTCGTCGAACCATTGGATCGGTGCCTATGTTTGCCGCTTCCATGAGCTTTCACTCAACAATCATATTCATGCTCCCCAAGTAAAAACACACCATCATAGAGATTAAAAAGACATACGCAAAATAGACAAACAAAATGAGAATATACATAGGATTTCATAACCGATAAGGAAAGAAATCACAAGTTCTTTGTTCTCTTCCATATGGCTAAGTGTAAGGATCAAATGGAATTGATTTAAACACAAAGGTAGATAAAGAACATAAGAGAAAGGAATGGCATGAGGGATAAGTCTATGCTTGCTAGCGCGAGTGTTGATAAGTCCACAAAGTTCTTAAAAGAACCCATAACTTGATTTTCTACAAGATGGAAAACTGAAATACTATGCTCGTTAGCCTCAAGTATTCAGTTGCATTCAGTTTTTATAGTGCGAAAGCCTCATTCCATAAGAAGAATAAACTATAAGTTAAATATGAAAAAATAAATAAAGAAAGATGAATAAACTAAAGTCAAATAAAAAACGAGAGATGAGTTGACTGGGCAATAACCTCATAGTTCCAAATTTTATGAGCCAGCTTATCAAAAGCAAGGGTAAATTCGCATGGGCCTATCTAAAAACACTCCGTCCCAAATTACTTAATTATCTGCATTTCAAACATTAAAGAGCTCGAATTCAACTTGAATTACGCTTGGATTAATAAAAAAAATATGATTTCTCACTTACGCACGTGGATTTACATCTCCTCTTACTGGATCATCAAGCTAAACCCAATGTCATCTGTCAAGCTTGTCAATTATATTCTTAGGATTCTTTATGCCAAACCTTGCATCATCAGGAGTCTTCGTGCCTAGAGGAACAAGGAAGGATGGAGATCCCAATGGTACAAATTCTAAATCGGAATATTTGGGCGTGCCTCGATTCTTATTGTTCCTTTTTTCCTCTAACAGATTCATCCGCGAGCATTTGGAGAAGCCCTAATATTCCAATTTAGGATTTGCACCATTAGGATCTCCATCATTCCATATTCCTCTAGGTATGAGGACTCTTGATGACACAAGGATTGGCATAAGGAATCATGGGAATGTAATTAACAAGCTTGACCGGTGGCATTAGGGTGTGACTTAATGATCTAGTAGGATGAGATATAAATCCACGTGCGTAAAGAAGAAATAATGTTGTTTTTTTATTAATCTAAGGGGGAATGCACGCGTTTTGATATTTGGGACGCATATAATTATATAATTTGGGGTAGGGTTTTATTTTATGCCCACACAAATTTTTTGTTTTTCTTATTCTGACTCAAAAAAATTTGCACTACGAGAGTTGTGGACCAGTCAACTCCTCTTTGTCTAGTATGATGGTTTGGTTTTATTTGGAGAGTTTAAACACCACTATTGAGAGAAAGCGCGTGGAAGCGGCAATCAAGATTGTTATCAATAAATGAATCAAACCACTTGGAAACTTAAAGAACACAATGAAATAACATTAAAGAAGGACAAGTAACCTGATTAAAGAGCTAAAGTTTAAGAACCTCCAAGAACTCTAATCCTTATGAACCCGTGAATCACTAAATTGAAAATCCAATGAGCAACTTCAAATCAAACCCTAGGATCGTCTAATCAGAGTGTAAGATGATCAAGAATTAGAACTTAAGGAAAACTAAGTTCTTTAAACCCCAATTCCAAGTATGCCACAAGGATAGATCACCTCCTTGATAAGTACGTTTTTGCATTCAAACAAAAATACAAGATACAAGCAATTTTGGTTTGAAAGAAAGTAAAAATTTAATTAATCATAATCTGAAAAATGGCATACGAATTTGATATATTTTAAAGACATATCCAAAGTCATAAAAAGAAAAGAATTAATACTAACATGGACAAATGTTGATGTCTTTACCAAGGACCGTTCACCTAATCATGCAAAAAAACTCTAATTCCCAACAAGACCCTTAAATAACTTGTGCTTAAGAACCTTAATTATAAAGAATTAAAGGTTGTTTAACATAAATAAAAGTTTAGATTAAACTAAGTTTGTAAAATATCAAGCCTTCACTTGATAAATTCACCAAGCTTATAAAGAACAAAAGAAGAGAATTAACTCTAATATAAACAATATTCAACGAAACTTTACGTAGAAATTTGTACCAGCTTATATAGGCCTTAAAAAAATCCAATTCTATAATAATAAGGAGCGCATATAATAATAAAACTAGGAATATGATGTGCATAGGTTTACACATATTTGCTTGCATATTATTGAGCATTTTCTTAGCATTTATTGTGTTTTTATTCCAAGATCACCCATGTTTTGTGTCCTTTTTTATTCCAGGAGATTTTATCGGTCCATATCAGTATTCGAACAATTTTAGATTAATTTTGGGCGAAAGCGGACATAATCAGAAGCGTTTGACCTTAGGTTGACTTTTAGGAAATCAACACGGCCCGTGTTTGAGCCCGTGTAGAAATTTCCAGGGCGTGTAGCATAAGCACTTTGAAGCAAACACGGTTCCCGAGAGTAACACGCCCCAAAGCATGGCCCATGTTGGCTAACATGGGCTAGAACACGCCCTTGCTACATTTAAGAGCACGGCCCGTGTTGGATAACACGGGCGTGAACACGCTCGTGTTTAAGCGCAGTATAAGATTGAATGAGCCAGTAAAGAGAAAAGGTTCTACCATTTTGACTCTTCATCCTGCTCTGTAATTTCTCTATACGCATTTCAGACATCCCGAGGCGGCTTCCAAGAGACTGATTTCACCTTTTGATATCGGATTCATGACTCTAGGGATTCAATTGAAGATTAAAGAGGAGTTTAGGAGAAATTCAATAGGCATTTTGGAAACTAATTACAGTGTAGATCAAGGCTTTGAGATGTTCATCCAATTCTAGGAAAAGGGTGTATATGTTTCGATTTCTTTATCCTTTCATTATAATTGAATTTGTATTTATTTTAGACATGAACATGTGTAGCTAGATTGATTGAACCCATTGGGGTTCCTTGCTATGTTGGCTTTTGCACTGAATTGTTAAGATTGTTTGAGTTTCTTTTCTTGTATTCTTTTTGCAATTACTAATAAAAATCCAGTTTTCTTTACATCGAATATGTTGATTATTGTTCATAGAATTCTTTTAGTAACTGAGAAATTTTAATTGAATTTGGAAATTTAATTGCAAGAACAAGTTAATTTTCACTTAGAGATAAGGTCGATTAATTTGCTAGATTAAGAATTAACGAAGCTTAATAGAGGTGGATTAAAGCTTAAGGCTAACTTAATATTTGATCGTTAGGAAGAGATTCTAATTTTAGATTTTTAGGTTTAAAACTTTGGTTTTCTCGAGAGGAAAACCAGAGTCAGTTCAGAATCCATCCACGGGTTGCATAATCGAACTCAATAATCTGTTAATTTTTATTTTGTTTCCAACTAATCTACGTCCTCTTGGGTTCCCTTTCTTGTCTTGATTATTCCCTTTTCTTATGCACTCTCGCATTGCATTTAGAATTCAATATTTTAGTCATTAGTAAATTTAGAATCCTCCGTTGTTATTTTTAGGCTATATAACAAGGAACGAGTAGTAACTCTAGGATTTCACTTTCCTGAGGGATATGATATTTTTAATGCTTGCCATTATTCTAGGCTGCATCGATAGGTTCACTGTCTTAGTTGTAGTTGCATAAGCTTCGCATCAAGTTTTTAGCCTTATTGCTGGGAACTTTGTTTGAAAACTAGAGTGAAATTTGTTATTTGCTACTTTAGCCATTTTTCTATTATGTTTTTGTCATTGCTTTTTATTCATTTATTTATTTGTTTGGGTTGTTGCTGCCTTGTTCATTTCAGGTAGTTTATGACCAGGAGTTCCAATCCTGCACCAGTAGACCATCTGCCCAAACCAGGGGGATCCCTCAGGCAGTCGAGGAAGCGTTTAAACGCGAAGGAGGAGGAGCAGATTAAGATTCCTGTCAATATAACAATAGACATGGAAGACGACAACAACACCGTTGCTGAAGCAAACAGGACGATGTTTCCTCTTTTGTGCAGTTTGATGATGAGAGCATGTATGATGCAGGGAGAGGTACAAGGACTTGTTGAGATGTTACCCACACCACAGTTTGCCAGTATGGATACAGGTGCAGACTTTTTACAATGGCTTGAACTCGGCTATGAGATAGATGGTGGATGCAGCTTCAGGTGGGGCCATCAATGGTAAGACGCCAGAGCAGGCCTAGAACTTAATTGAAGAGATGGCCATAAGCACATATCAGTGGCAATCTTCTAGGAGTAGGCCAGGACGGTAGGGAGTGGTGAACCAGGTAGATTCTACATCAGCCTTGGTAGCTCAAGTGGAGCTTTTGGCTAAGAAGAACGACCAGCTCAAGATGCCAGTCCAGGCAGCGTAGCTTGGCTGCAAGTTTGTGGTGGCTCGCACTATAGTGCAAACTGTAATGCAAGAGGTATGTTTGCTTCTCCTTCATCTTCTTCTACTAACCATGAACATGTTGATTATATGGAAAATACGCCCAGGTAGCAGAACAACCCCTATAGCAATACATACAACCCAAGATGGCAAAACCATCCTAACTTTGAGCAGCAAAATAACAATACCTAGGGTCCACCTGGATTTCAGAAGTTGCACCAGTGATGGGCTACTGATGCAACCTACACCTAAGGCAGTGAACCTATCGATCCGGCCTAGCACTAGTGAGTATCAAGGTCGTATCCCTAGAGATTGGTGAACCTAAAGTTACTGCTGTTCGTTATGTTATCTGATTTGAAATAAAGTGTGAGAAGTCGAAATTACTTAACTAATGACTATGAATGCAAATAAATGAATGAACAGCAACTAACAGTTGAAACACAACCGTAATAAAAGAAGCAAACCCGAAGGGGACCTAAGTGATGGAATTCTAAGGTTGATTTTATAAATTACCAATCTTGCTACCCGTGCCTAAATCCTGAATTGAACTCGGCACCTCTCTCTCGCTCACCCAGTTCCTAAACCTGCTCTAACCTAATGGAATCTCTTCCTATCAGATTATTATAGATTAGCATTAAGCGTGATTTAGATCTATTAAGAGTTGTTAATTCTTAATCCGGTGAGTGAATTAACCTTATCTCTAAGTGTTAACTACCAGTTCCTACTACTCAATTTCCAGTTGTAACAAGCATTTCTCAATGTCACGAAACAACCCAAAAGACAATTAATTCAACGTCTCAAATTAACTGAATCAAATTTTATTACTAAACAGTAAGAAGATTACAAGAATGGCAGTTAAAAATTCAATAATTAAGCACAATCCATCAATAAAGGTGAACCTCAATGGGTTCGGCAGCCCTAGTTACTCATAATGAAAGAAACAAATACAAAAGGAAATAAACAACAGAAGAGGAAATGGAACATGTAACACCTCTTCTCTTGAATCAGAGTGGAAATGTCGCAAGCACCGATTCTGAAACCAGCCTCAAGTATAGATCTCGGATGTCTCGGTCAATCGTCTAGAAACTTCAATCTTTGCTTGAATCCTCCAAATCAATGCTTTGAACTGACGTTGATCTCCTAAAATGTCAAGAACAGAGGTGTAGAAGTGAGGGGTCGCGCGCGTAGAGAGTCTAGAAATCAGAAGCGGACCCTGTCTTTTTTTACGTGCGCCTACTTATAGGCAAAAGTGCTCTAGCCCGTGCCATGGCCCATGCAATGGGAAAGGGAGGCCGTGCAACGGGCTGTGCATATGTGCATGGTCGTGCAATTGCCCGTGCGAAGGCCTCGAATTGCATGCTAATCAAGGAATCGACTCCAACAAACATTTAATATGCGTAAATCATCCATATAGCTTGGTTTCTGCCTGGAAATCAATCAATTTCCCATCAATGAGTCCAAAAACCTGAAATACTCAGAAACATACTGAAGTGCGATCAAACAGGAATAAATATGACTCAAATACAGGAATAAATGATTAATAAACAATTAATAAATATGCATAGAATCGTCTACATCAAACTACCCCACACTTAAGCGTTTGCTTGTCCTCAAGCAATTAACAACTTACTCCTCAAATAGATACCAAATAACTCAATCAAATACTTTGCAGGAGGTTAGGTCAAAACAAGTCTCAAAACTCCATGACGAATTTCCTTAAAATTCCCAAATCAATAAATCCTTGAGAGAGAGAACAAAGTTAATGAAAATGCTAAAATTAAAATGATAAACCATCCAAACTAAGAATTCGAGAACCATGCCTTACAAGATGTCACTCAAAACACACAAGTGTATATAGGTGAAAGAATATCGTCAAGCTCTCAACACAAAAGTACAGAAAAAGGTGCTTACCATAAGCTTGCTTATAGATACGATCTCCACCACTGTGAAATAGTCAATAAACATGATCAAAGGGTCTTGAGCCAGGTTGTAATGGGGTTAAGGTAGGGTACGGAGAAATATGGAAAGTGAGCTGAAAGTTGCTGGAAAATTATGCAGGTAATGCAAGAATATAGCCAAGGATCGGTCTTTGTCACGAAAATTGAAAACTAAGTTGCTCTAATAATAAGATGATGCTCGAAATATTTTATTATTATTATTATTATTATTATTATTATTTTTTTTTTAATCCTGCAACAACAGATAATGCAGGATGAAGTAATACAATGCTCAATCAAAGTAGTAAAATGATATGTACCATTTGGATTGAAGGGAGCATCTATGAAAAATCTAGTAACTTAGTGAGTATATGCAAATTGATCCAAAATGAAATGCAGCATAAATGTACATAATTTCCAGCAATGATGGTAGAAAGAATGGTAGAATGAATAGAAGTGATAAAATTAGTGTCAGAGGTAAATTACAATGAAAGAAAAAGGCTAAGGCTCAAAATGGGTTCACTAAGGGAAAAACAGGGTTAGGCTTTTGGCCAAATTGTATAATTCCTAAATGCCCAAATCATCTCATGACTATCAAAAATTCATGTAATCTCAAAAGTCATCACAAAGCAAGTTCTAGAAGCAAAAATTCTGCACAATGCTCACTAATAAAAAACAGAAGCAGCATAAAAGCCTCACCATTTGAGTGGGATAAAATTGCATGAATTCTCAAACCAAAGTATAAACAATCAAACAATCTAATAAGCATCAATATTAACAGTGTTCTATATCTGAGATAAAGTAAAATATTAAGGAAAAGCACCAGTTTTACCTGGCTTGATTGAAATTAAGAGATTCGTTCATTACCTTCTTTCAACAAGATTCGATAAAAAGCTATACGGGTATCCAGTCAAAAGAGAAAAATTATCAACTACTTGATTAAAACAAAACTCAAGATAAGGACAGTAAGAATGAATGGACTCAATCAATAAGGGAAATGAAAGCAAGATAAAAACAGCAGAAACAAAATTAGTACCTGCACAAAAATAAAGTACCTACCCTACACTTAAGGACACTGTCCTCAGTGTGAACAAGGTAGGCACTCCAAAAAGAAATGAAATACGCACAAAGAAGCAAATTATGGGAGTCCACAAAAAAACTGGAAAACTAAAAGAAAAACAAAACAACAGAAAGAGATAAAAACTAGAAAGTCTACTAGATACTGCCCTTGATGTGTGCTTTAACACTCCAAAATATGTTAGTCCTCAAAATTACGTATGAGCATCGAATAAGCTAACTCCTACAAAACTCAAGAATAAACACATCCCAAGCAACATCTAGTAAAAGGTTCAATAAAATAAAATCTCCTCAAAATAAAACAAACTAAAAACAAACTGAAGTATCTAACTAGAAAAAATAACTACATAAATAAAAAGATGTCCAAAAATTCAAAAAGCATAAATAGATTCGGGAATGCCTCCCGAAGGCGCTTCTTTTTGTTCGAGTCATCTAGCTGGACTCTGCAGCAGCATTCCTGCATCGCGGGCAAATTGAGAAGGTGGGCTCAAAGTAAGTTGGGGCTCGAGGCATATAAGCGTAATGAGAAGGTCTGATGTGTGCGGTAGATGACCAAAGAGGTGCTCTCTGCACCGATTTAGGATGCCCATTCATCCACTCCGAATTCCGGCTAAGTGACCTATCAAAAACAAACTTGCAACTACCCTTCTCGGGTCTATCGTAGCACAAAGTCTCAAATTGATACAATTTGTTTTCTTCAGATGAATAACACATATTAATAGGGAAAGAAACATGTATAGCATCATCCATTTGTACATCCTGTGGTTGTTTATTACATGCAGGACCAATCCCATCAATACTACAAATGGCATGAACATGGTCGGTGGAAGAACTATTAAATGGGGGTAAACTAAAAGTAACACAGTCATCCCCTACATTAAGTTCTAACTTCCCCTCAAATACGTCTATTTTAGCTCTAGCTGTGGCAAAGAAAGGTCTCCCCAAAATGAATGGTACACCATGCTCATTATCCATATCCATAACCACAAAGTCCACAGGAAATATGAACTTATCTACCTTGACTAGCACATTCTCCACAATTCCCCTAGGAAGCTTAACAGAACGGTCAGCTAATTGAATGCATATCCTAGTGGATTTTGCCTCCCCCAAACCTAGCTTATTGAACAAAGTAGTGGGCATGACATTTATGGTAGCCCCCAAATCAACTAATGCATCATCAACACATAAATTACCTAAAGTGCAAGGAACAGTGAAACTCCCTGGATCGTGACGTTTCTCTAGCAACTTGCTCTGAAACACCGCTGAGCACTCATCGTTAAGCTGAATATAGGCTACCTCCTCCAACTTCCTTTTTCTGCTAAGTATGTCCTTTAAGAACTTGGTATACTTAGGCATCTGCTCCAATGCATCAATAAAAGGCAAGTTAATATGCAGTTGTCTAAAAATATCTAGAAACTTACTGAACTGCTCTTTCACCTATGCTTGTTTGACTCTAGCAGGATAAGGAATCTTAGGTCGATATCCTCTAACTGGAATTGATTTCACCTCTTGTCCCTCAGGTTCCCTAAACTTACTACTCGCCTCAACCTGCACATCAATAGTGGAGTCGTCAAAAACAGGCTTAAAAGGAGCTGAAACTAACTTACCTGAATGCAAAGTGATAGTTTTAACATGCTCCCTCGGGTTAGACTCAGTGGTGCTAAGGAGCGCTCTTTGCTGCCTCTCAAACGACATCTTAGAGATATGGCCAATCTGGGTATCCAAGTTCTGAATCGAGGCCTGCTGGCTCCTAAGTGCACTATCAGTTTGCCGGAACCTCATCTCCGTAGACGTTAGAAACTTCATCATAAGCTCCTCTAAATTTGATTTCTTTTCTGGTAGAGGAGGAGCTTATGCAGGCCCAGCTGGTTGTTGTTATGGCTGCTGATAAAGTCTCTGAAAACCAAATGGACCCTGAGCATTATTGTTCCTCCAACTGAAGTTGGGATGATTGTGCCATCCAGGGTTGTATGTGTTGCTGTAAGGATCGTTCTGCTGCCTTAGAGCATTCTCCATATAATCAACCTGCTCAACATCAGAAGACACAGCAGAAATAGATGGAAAAGTAGAGGAAGATGAAGCCAACATACCTCCCGCAGTACAGTTCACACTGTCATGCGGGCCACCATAAAACTCTCAGCCAACGTTCGCTACATGAACCGGCATCTAGAGTTGGTTAATCTTCTTGGTTAGAAGCTCCACCTGAGCTGCCAAGGCTGCTGTAGAATCTACTTGGTTGACCACTCCTTGTCTTCCCAGTCGGCTCCTAGAGGATTGCCACTGATAATTGTTCATGGCCATTTCCTCTATCAAATTCTGAGCCTGCTCGGGCGTCTTACTATTTAGCGCCCCACTTGTTGCAGCATCCACCATCTGCCTCGTCGTAAGGTTCAACCCACTGTAGAAGGTCTGAACCTGCATCCACACTGGCAATCCGTGATGTGGGCAGCATCTCAAAAGGTCCTTAAACCTCTCCCATGCATCGTACATGCTTTCATCATTAAATTGCACAAAAGAAGATATGTCATTTCTAAGTTTAGCAATTTTAGTGGGACGAAAATACTTATATAAAATTTTTTCAGCCAACGCCTTCCAAGTAGTAATCATTTACTGTGGAAGAGATTGCAACCATCTCTTTGCTCTGTCCCTCAAGGAAAATGGAAACAATCTCAGCCAAATGGCGTCATCTGTTCCATTTATCTTGAATGTGTCATAAATCTCCAAAAAGTTGGAGATATGAGCATTGGGATCCTCGCTGGGCAATCCTCCAAACTGCACGCTCTATTGGATCATCTGGATAACATTGGCTTTTATTTCAAAGTTGTTGGCCACTACAGCAGGTCTGACTATACTAGTTCTCCTCCTATCCAAAGATGGTCGAGCAAACTCATACATCGTCCTCTGATCGTCATCGGCCTGGGGGTTGAGGTTCTCCATTGCATCAGCTCCTTGAACCTGAACTGTAACTCCGTCCTCCTCCACAATTGCCTGCAAACATTGTCTTAATAATCTGAAAGAGCGCTCTGGCTTAGATAAGAGTGCTATAGGATCAGGGTTAGAGCTCATGGCCATAAACTACCTGAAACCAACAACCAAACAACCACCAACCAATAAAAATTATAAAATAAAAAATAAAGAATAAATAAATAACCAGATAATGACTAAATTAACACAAAAACAATTCACTCTAGTTCATCGTTAATTCCCTGGCAACGGCGCCAAAAATTTGATGGGCTACTGATACAACCTACACCTAAGGCAGTGAATCTATCGATGCGGCCTAGTACTAGTGAGTATCAAGGTCATATCCCTGGAGATCGGGTGAACCTAAAGTTACTACTATTCATTATGTTATCTAATCTGAAATAAAGTGTGAAAAGTTGAAATTACTTAACTAATGACTATGAATGCAAATAAATGAATGAACAGCAACTGACGGTCGAAAGACAACTGTAACAAAAGAAGCAAACCCAAAGGGGATCTAAGTGATGGAATTCTAAGGTTGATTTTATAAATTACCAATCTTGCTACCTGTGCCTAAATCCTGAATCGAACTCGGCTCCTCTCTCGAGCTCACCAAATTCCTAAACCTGCTCTAACCTAATGGAATCTCTTTCTATCAGATTATTACATATTAGCACTAAGCGTGATTTAGATCTGTTAAGAGTTGTTAATTCTTAATCCGGCAAGTGATTTAACCTTATCTCTAAGTGTTAACTACCAATTCATACTATTCAATTTCCAGTTGTAACAAGCATTTCTCAATGTTACGAAAGAACCCAAAAGGCAATTAATTCAACGTCTCAAATTAACTGAATAAATTTTTTTTATTAAACAACAAGAAGATTACAAGAATGGCAGTTAAAAATTCAATAATTAAGCACAATCCATCAACAAAGGTGAACCCCAATGGGTTCGGCAACCTTAGTTACTCAATGAAAGAAACAAAAACAAAAGGAAATAAACAACAGAAGAGGAAATGGAACATATAACCCCTCTTCTCTCGAATCGGAGTGGAAATGTCACAAGCACCGATTCTGAAACCAGCCTCAAGTATGGATCTCGGATGTCTCGGTCAATCGTCTAGAAACTTCAATCTTTGTTTGAATCCTCCAAATTAATCCTTTGAACTGATGTTGGTCTCCCAAAATGTGAAGAACAAAGGTGTAGAAGTGAGGGGTCGCGCACGTAGAGAGTCTAGAAATCAGAAGCGGACCCTGTCTCATTTTACGTGCGCCTACTTATAGGCAAAAGTGCTCTAGTCTGTGCCATGGCCCATGCCACGGCCCATGCCATGGCCCATGCCACGACACGTGCATATATGTATGGCCATGCAATTGCCCGTGCGAAGGCCTCGAATTACGTGCTAATCAAGGAATCAACTCTGACAAACATCTAATATGTGTAAATCATCCATATAGCTTGGTTTCTGCCCGGACAAACATTGACTCCAATAAATATGCATAGAATCATCTACATCAACCAACAGTAGCTCCAACAGCAGATTGTTGTCCCTCAACTCCGTCAAAACTAGGAGAATAAGCCCAATTTAGAGGAATTGATGATGAAGTTCGTGTCCACTTCAGAGAATAGATTTCAACAGATGGACACAACTCTTAAAAATCAGCAGGCCTCCATATAGGATTTAAAGAATCAGATAGGCCAAATTTCTAAGATGCTGGTTGGGAGATAGCCAGGAAAGCTACTTAGTACCACAAAGTCAAACTCGAGGGATCATGTCAAGGCTATTACCTTGAGGTCAGGTAAGCAGTTATCTAGTTCTTTACCTATGGCTGATGATGATGTTATTGTGTAGGATGAGCCAGCAGGAAGGAGCTAGAGCTTTAGGTGATAGAGCCTTGTGCAAACTAAGGACAACAAGAAGAGTCCAGTGAGGGAATACCAGCCTTCAATTCCATATCTTGCCAGGTTGAAGCAGGAGAAGGTTGATCAACAGTTTGGTAAGTTTTTGGATTTATTTAAGCAACTAAGGATTAACCTACCTTTTGTTGAGGCTATATCACATATTCCCAGGTATGCGAGGTTCTTGAAGGAGATTCTAAGCAATAAGAGGAAGCTGGAGGACTTGGGACTTGTGACATTAAATGAGGAGTGCTCGGCCATTCTTCAAAACAAGCTGCTAGTGAAGAGGCGTGATTTAGGGAGTTTCATTATACCTTGTATTTTTGGTGATTTGCCTACTAGTGATGCTTTAGCTGATTTAGGTGCTAGCATCAATCTAATGCCTAGTAGTTTGTTTGAAAAATTAAGTTTGAGTCAACCTATACCTACTAGGATGAGCATACAGTTAGCAGATAGGACTGTGAAATATCCTAGGGAACTGTGAAATAGTTGAGGATGTACTTGTTAAGGTAGACAAGTTTATATTTCTTATTGACTTTGTTATTATGGATATGGAGGGTGAGAGTAGCTTACCTTTAATTCTAAGTAGACCTTTCCTTGCAATATCTACGATTGTTATAGATATGTGTGATGGGAAGTTACAGCTTAGAGTAGGTGATGAGACTAAAACCTTTTATCCTTAGCACTTCTATGGGACATTCATTTAACCATGATGATACTGTGTATTCTGTGGATGTTTTGGATGGTATTATGGAGTCTCAATTGCAAGAGATATTACTTAATGATCCTTTGCAGGTAGCATTACAGGCTAATGATGAGGAGGAGTTGTCCAACGAGGATGTGTTGGAGCAACTTGCTTGTTTGCTGGCTAGAGAGCCTAGTAGGTCTACTGACCATTTTGTTGATATTGACAAGTCAAGAGTGTAGAAATTGACACCTTCACTTGAGGAGCCACCAGCCTTGGAGTTGACAGAGTTGCCTAAGCACTTGACCTATGCCTATCTGGATGAGGCGGAGAACCTGTCGGTGATCATCGCAACTGATTTAACTCTTAAGGAGAGGGAGATGTCTTTGGCTTGCCTCAAGAAGTATCCCGAGGCCTTTGCATATAAGATCGCAGACATTCCTTGAATCAACCCAAGCTATTATTCGCATAAGATCCTGATGGAGGATAATTATAGGCTAGTGGTACAACAACAATGAAGTTTGAACCCGAATATGATGGAAGTAGTGAAAAAGGAGGTAATTAAACTTTTGGAAGCAGGTTTGATTTATCCTATTTCTGACAGCTCTTGGGTTCGTCCTGTGCAAGTTGTGCCCAAGAAGGGAGGCATGAACGCTGGTCACGAATGAGCTGATACCAACTATGACGGTAATTGGTTTCCGAGTTTGCATTGATTATAGGAGGCTCAATGATGCAACTCGAGAGGACCATTTTCCCCTTCCTTTTATTGACTAGATGTTAAAGCGCTTATCAGGGCATATGTTTTATTGCTTTCTTAACAGTTTTTCAAGTTATTTTTAGATTCCCATTGCACCTAAGGACCAAGAGAAAACCACTTTCACTTGCCCCTATGGTACTGATAAGCATAGTTTTACACATATTTGCTTGCATATTATTGCGTATGTTCTTAGCAATTATTGTGCTTTTATTCCCAGATCACCCGTGTTTTGTGTTCTTTTGTATTTCAGGAACATTTATAGGACCATCATTGTTGTTTAAGCAATTATAGATCAATAGGTGCGGAAACGTACGAGAATTCATCAAGATCGGACAAGAGCCCGCAATGTATACATTGAGCACGGCCTGGACTCTGGCCGTGCTGAACCATTGGCTTTGATTCTTGAAATTGGCACTTTAGGCACGGTTTCCGTAGCCACCACGGCCTTCAGCACGGCCCGTGGTGGCCAACACGGGGAGCAACACGGCCCGTGGTGGCCAACACGGGGAGGAAAATGACCGTGGTGAAACCTTACTTGGTGAGATCCACAGTTTCAGCACGGCCTGGACTTCGCCCGTGCTGACCAGCACTGCCTTGACCACGGTCGTGCTTAGTTAAATATATAAGAAAAATTCATTTTTCTTAGAGAGAGGAGGGGGAAAAGGAGTGACATTGAGCCCTAGTGGCTAGTTCGGTTTCTGCACAATACTGAGTTCGAGAGAGAGTTGCAGTGAGTAAGAATCCCGGAATCGTAAGATTCCGAGTGCAAAACAGTAGTGGAGCAATTCAGGAGGCAGTTTGGGAGATTAATCAAAGTGTAGATCCAGATTTGGAGCTGTTCATCCAATTCGAGAGAAAAGGGTGTACATGTTTTATTTTCATTATTCTTTCATTGTGATTGATTTCCTAGATCGTTTTAAACATGAACATGATTAGCTAGATTGATTTAATCCATTGAGATTTCTTTACTATGTTGGCTTGATATTATATTGTTGGATTGTTCGAGTTGGTTTTGTATTCTTCTTGTTTTCAGTATGAATAAGATTATGCATTATTCATGAGACGTTGTGAATTGTGATGTTTAGATTGCTTTATGAGATTGAGAAATCCGTTTGGCAATTGGAATTTTGAATAACAAGAACTGGTTAATAATCACTTAGAGATAAGGATAATTAACTAGCCGGATTAAGAATTAACAAAGCTTAATAGAGGCGGATTAAAGCTTAATGCTAATTTAAGAATCAATCGTTAGGAAGAGATTCCAACTTTAGGTTATTAGGTTTAGGAATTCGGTTATCTCGAGAGAGAAATCGAATTCGGTTAAGAATTCGTCCACGGGTAGCATAATTAGACTCACTGATCCTTTATCTTTTGTTCGGATGCCAACTAGTTTAGATTCCCTTTGGGTTTGTTTTCTTGTCTTGATTATTTCACTTATCAATTACTCCTGCATCTCCCTTAGAACTTAGCTCGTAGTTAATAGTTAGTTTAGAATTTATTCATCATCCATTTTAGGTTAATATAACAAAGAACAAAGAAGTAACTCTGGGCTTTCGCTTTCCCGAGGAATACGAGCTTGATACTCGCCATTAGTGCTAGACTGCATCGATAGGTACACTGCCTTAGATTGTAGCTAACACGAGTAGCACACATCAAGTTTTTAGCGCCGTTGCCGGGGAATGTTTGAAAACTAGAGTGAAATTTGCTATTTGTTAATTTAGCCTTTTTTTTTTCTTTTCTTTCTTATTATTTTATGATTTTTATTTTTATTTGTTTAATTATTTTATTTTTGTACATATTTATTTAGTTTAAGTTTATGATTCATATAGTGAATGATAAGGAGGTTCAATGCTAAATTTAAACTCTTTATATGATACATTGGAAAATGGGATCAGGAACCAAGAGAGTGCTAAAAATTGGGATGCCCGTGCATCTTTAGATGCTCGAGTGGAATCGTTTTGCAGGGCTACCGATCAACTCTCTTC
This sequence comes from Ricinus communis, assembly GCF_019578655.1. NCBI lineage: Eukaryota > Viridiplantae > Streptophyta > Magnoliopsida > Malpighiales > Euphorbiaceae > Ricinus > Ricinus communis. The sequence goes on from NC_063258.1 coordinate 8,972,087, forward strand.
TCCTATCCTTTCATCTCAAGTCTTTTATGAATTTTGTTGTGGTTTACATTTGAGTAATGATTGTCCATTGTGCACTGATTTTACTCCTTATTCTTATAACTGTGAACGGGTGAATTATACGGGCAATTGGCCAAGTGACTCGTATGGAAGCACCTATAATCAAGAGTGGAGTACTCATTCACCCATGGATGGAGCTTAGATGGCCCAGAACCACTAGAATCTTAGCAACCACATTAGCAGCCTACTCTTGCACCTTCAACTCAAGATGAAGAGTTAGTGTCGGAGGAGCTGATGATGAGGTTCATTACAAGTCTTGATGATAGATTCCAACAAACAGAGAGGATACTTGAAGATCAACAAGCCTCGATTAATAACATAGAACATCAAGTAGGCTTAATCTTCAAGTTACTAGTTGAAGAGCAATCGAGAACTCTATCAAACTCTACTGAATCCGAGGAACATTTGAGCACCGTCACTTTGCGTTCAGGTGAGAATTTTTCTGGTTTATCTATTATGTTTGACGATGATGCTTATATGCAGGACGATTTCTTGAACATGGAGATGGAACCGGAAAGGAAGAGGCAAACATAATCCTCCGAAAGACTACCAACTGGAATGTACAGTTGATGATCTTCGAGTTGCGAGTTAGAGGAATTTTTGGTGGATTTTCCACAAGTCCGTTCGATGATGGAAGATGAGCATGAGTTATCCAATGAAGAAGTCTTGGAGGAGCTCGAGTTTCTTCTAGCAAGTGAACCAAGACAAGGACTAGAGGAAACCATTGACGTTCTGAAGAAATTGCCCAACCGTCAATCCTTCCAATTGGTGAAACTTGACTTTCAAATTGGAAGAGCCCTGAAACATCATGACTACATGCAATTATACAAGGAGCGAGTCTTGCCCATCATACTGGCAGCTTGCTTGATAGTCGAGAAGAGGACATTGACGATTATCCCTCTAAGCGGATACTTGAAGCCATTTGCTTGTAAGAAGGATGGATGGTCGTCGATCACGCCCATTTGCTTTTCACCATGAGTCCAAATTTAAGAAGACTCATCACATCAAAAAGAAGTGCTTTTGGGAGGCACCCCAATTTTTATCTTTAATTTCTAATTTTTTTTTTAACCTTTTTGTTTTGAAACATTTTATTAGTTTTAGTTTTCATATTTTCAGTTTTGATTTTATTTCTTTATTTTATTATTTCGGATTCTACAGGAGGCACCGAATTTCCACAACATCGGCCTCGATGGATGATCGGGGGCGATTCCCTAGATCTTTTTATTTTTCTGTATTTATTTACTTTATTTTTCATACATGTCATGCACTTGGATTGTATTGCTTTTGTTCTCTTAGTTGAGCATTCCATGCGGGGTATCCATAACATTTTACACTAAGGACAGTGTGTTCCTTAAGTGTGGGGTGCTTATGGGTAAACCCTGATCTCTCATATGAATTTTTAATTGCTATGGCTAGGTGTTGTGTATTTTTAGGAGATGTTAGGACATTGTGTTTTTATGCACTTGAGTATGCTAATTTTGAGCTGATTGATGACTTGATTTATAGAATTGTAGTTACTTTTCTTTGTTGTTCATTGTTCTTGGAAAACAATTTATGGTGTTTTACACATCAACCACAAGTTAAACCGGTGTTATTTAATTATTTTTCGAATTGTCGAATTTTAACTTAGAACGTTGATAATATCATATGCATGTGTTTCTTAAATAATGATTCAATTAATGATGTTGCGAACCAACTGCACCTAATACCACACCTGAAAGTGAGATTTTGAGCCAGTTGAGCATTCATTATGCTTATGCTCTTTATATTTCTTGTTTGAGTGTGCATTGTACTTAACTTTGCTTCTAGAACTTGCTTTGTAATGCGTGTTGAAGTTACATGAATATTGTGAATACCATGAGATGATTTGGGCGATTTAGGATTCACCATATTTGACCAGAAGCCTATCACCTTATGTTTCCATTAGTTAGCCAGTTTTTGAGCCTTAACCTTTTCTTCATAATCTACACCTATACACTTCAATTATATCATTCTTTACATTTATCTTTCCTTTACCCTTATGCTGGAATTTCTTTCTGTGATTTATTCAACTTTATGTGGGATTAAAATGCTAGTTGCTATGTTGGTAAATTCACTAAATCTTTTTGATATTTTAAATGCTCCCTTTGATCCAATTTGTATTTGTTATTCTTTATGTTTATTCGAGTTGTATGCAGCGGTCGCTAATAAGCTGCTAGTTCATTATTGTAAAAAAAAAAAAAAAGAAGAAGAAGAAAAAAAAAAGAATATATAATAAACAAATCTCTTTAATTATTTATCTTTATATTGGATTTAGAGCATTTGCGAGCGTTATTCTATGAAGTAGAGATTTTAGTGAATAATTCTTTTTGTGATCTTAGGCATTTAATCCTTTGAGCATATACTATTGTTTATCGCACGAATTCCAGCACTTTCACACTTCTATCCAAATCTCCGTACCTTTACGTTAGCCCCATTTCAACCTTGGTAAAGACCCTTTGATTTTGGTATTTACTTATTCACAGTAGCGAAGATATGATTTATGAGCAAGCTTATGGTGAGCGGGTCTTGTGCATTTGCTTTGAGGGATTTGTTATTCACCTAATATACACTTTGAGCGACTTGAGTGATCCCTGTGAGGCATTGGTTCATGATGTTTGTGTTGAGTTGTCATTTAAGTTACTCATGCATTAATATTATTTCCATTCTTTGTTAATGATTTGTAATTTGATTTATGATTGAGTATCCTTTAAGATGTGTTGAATACTCTCTGTTGTGGACTAGGGGCATAAACTAAAAGGAATTGCTAATTGTAGTTTTATGGGTTGAGTTGTTAATTGCTTGAGGACAAGCAATAGCTTAAGTGTGGGGAAATGTGATAAGCATAGTTTTACACATATTTCCTTGCATATTATTGCGTATGTTCTTAGCAATTATTGTGCTTTTATTCCCAGATCACCCGTGTTTTGTGTTCTTTTGTATTTCAGGAACATTTATAGGACCATCATCGTTGTTTAAGCAATTATAGATCAATAGGTGCGGAAACGAACGAGAATTCATCAAGATCGGACAAGAGCCCGAAATGTATACATTGAGCACGGCCTGGACTCTGGCCGTGCTCAACCATTGGCTTTGATTCTTGAAATTGGCACTTTGGGCACGGTTTCCGTAGCCACCACGGCCTTCAGCACGGCCCGTGGTGGCCAACACGGAGGAACAGTACCGTGGTGAAACCCTACTTGGTGAGATCCACGGTTGTACGGCTTAGACTTGGCCGTCTTGACCGGCCGACGCCTTCGTGCTTAGTTAAATATATAAGAAAAATTAATTTTTCTTAGAGAGAGGAGGGGAAAAAGAGTGACATTGAGCCCTAGTGGCTAGTTCGGTTTCGCACAATCACCGAGTTCGAGAGAGAGTTGCGGTGGTAGAATCCCGGAATCGTAAGATTCCGAGTGCAAAAACGATGGTGGAGCAATTCAAGAGGCAGTTTGGGAGATTAATCAAAGTGTAGATTCAGATTTGGAGCTGTTCATCCAATTCGAGAGAAAAGGGTGTACATGTTTTATTTTCATTATTCTTTCATTGTGATTGATTTCCTAGATTGTTTTAAACATGAACATGATTAGCTAGATTGATTTAATCCATTGGGATTTCTTTACTATGTTGGCTTGATATTATATTGTTGGATTGTTCGAGTTGGTTTTGTATTCTTCTTGTTTTCAGTATGAATAAGATTATGCATTATTCATGAGACGTTGTGAATTGTTTTGTTTAGATTGCTTTATGAGATTGAGAAATCCGTTTGGCAATTGGAATTTTGAATAACAAGAACTGGTTAATAATCACTTAGAGATAAGGATAATTAACTAGCCGGATTAAGAATTAACAAAGCTTAATAGAGGCGGATTAAAGCTTAATGCTAATTTAAGAATCAATCGTTAGGAAGAGATTCCAACTTTAGGTTATTAGGTTTAGGAATTCGGTTATCTCGAGAGAGAAACCGAATTAAGAATTCGACGGGTAGCATAATTAGACTCACTGATCCTTTATCTTTTGTTCGGATGCCAACTAGTTTAGATTCCCTTTGGGTTTGTTTTCTTGTCTTGATTATTTCACTTATCAATTACTCTTGCATCTCCCTTAGAACTTAGCTCGTAGTTAATAGTTAGTTTAGAATTTATTCATCATCCATTTTAGGTTAATATAACAAAGAACAAAGAAGTAACTCTGGGCTTTCGCTTTCCCGAGGAATACGACCTTGATACTCGCCATTAGTGCTAGACTGCATCGATAGGTACACTGCCTTAGATTGTAGCTAACACGAGTAGCACACATCAGGTACATTCGCATATAGGAGGATACCATTCGGTTTATGTAATGCACCTGCTACTTTGCATAGGTGTATGATGGCAATCTTCCATGATATGATTGAAGAGTCTGTGGAGGTGTTTATGGACGACTTCTCAGTATTCGGTAACTCTTTCTCCCATTGTTTGCTTAACTTAGAGCATATGCTTGCATACTGTGTACAAGCTAATCTTATGTTGAATTGGAAAAAGTGTCATTTTATGGTTAGAGAAGGTATTGTGCTAGGGCATAAGATTTGACATGCAATAATGGAGGTAGATAGAGCTAAGGTAGAGACCTAAGGGAGTGTGTGAGGAATAAAAAATTTCTTTATTTTGCAGATTTGAATAATGGCTCAAAGTAAAGATAAAGGGATTGTACATGAAAGTTATATAAGGGACCTTGGAATGACTCAATCTAAGGTTTGAGAGCATGGATGAGAGGTTGGAGAGAGTGGAGTCAAGTTCCTAGAGGGGCAGCCTAGACATCTCAACCAACAGAATGGGAGGCCAAGGTACACCCATGACATGGACCATAAAGAATATGATGATGATGACTTTGAAGAGGTGGAACGTGGATCTAATGCAAACCATGGCAGATTTGACAATGATGAAAGAGGAGCAAGGAGAGTACATAGGAACTTGGAAAACATTATGAAAATCCCAACTTTTCAAGGAAAGAGTGATCTCGAGGATTACCATGAGTGGGAAAAGAAATTAGAGCTTATGTTCGATTACCACAACTACTTGGAAGAGAAAAAGGTAAAACTTGTTGCTGTTGAATTTACTAATTATTATATTATTTGGTGGATTCAGCTTGTGATAAGTACGAGGAGCAATCGAGAGCATCCTATTTCCACATGGGAGGAGATGAAAACTGTGATGAGAAAACATTTTATTCCTCAACATTATCACAGAGAGTTGCACAATAGATTGCAAAGTCTAGTGATAGGATCTAAGAGTGTTGAAGAATATTATAAAGAGATAGAGATTGCAATGATTCTGCTAATGTGGAAGAAGATCGCGAAGCAACAATGGTAAGGTTCTTGCATAGATTGAACCCAGACATAGCTAATATGCTTGAGCTTCAACACTATATGGAGATGGAGGATATGTTGCACATGGCCATGAAGATTGAGAGACAATTGAAGAGCAAAAGTGCCAAAACCAATTCGGCCTTAACTTCCTCATGGAAGTCGAATTCGAAGAAGGATGACAAGGCTGTTTCTAAGCCTAAATTTGAGTCTTTCAAAGATCCTAAAGTGGAGGGCGGCAACAAATTCCAAGGTAAATCCACTCCTCAAACAACTAAAACTAGAGATATTAAATGTTTGAGATGTTTGGGAATGGGCCACATAGCTTCTCAATGTCCAAACAAAAGAGCCATGGTTATAGCTTCTCAATGTCCAAACAAAAGAGCCATGGTTATGAGAGACAATAGGGAAGTGGAGTCCGAAAGTTAAGAAGAAAAAGAGATCCCGCCCCTAGAAGATGGTAATGACTAAGAGCATGCCGCCCCTAGAAGATGGTAGTGACCAAGAGTATGCCAAACATGGTGATATATTAATGGCAAGGCAAGCATTGAGTTTGTAGGCAAAAGAGGAAGAGGTACAAAGAGACAATATCTTTCATACTAGATGCTGAGTCAAAGATAAGGTATGTAACATGATAATTAATGGGGGTAGTTGTACCAATGTGGCTAGTACCGAACTTGTTGAAAATTTATATTTACCAACTTTTAAACACCCTATGTTACAGCCTCCCATAGAGAAGCGGTTTGATGAGGGCGGGAAGTGGACGCCAGAGCAAGGATAGGATACCTGGACAAGGAGCAGCTTCATGCAAGCTTCTAGGATGGAAGCACTCTAAAGTAAGGGGGTACATGAATGAATCTTATTGCACATCGAAATGAGGTGGGCAATGATTGATAACATATATGTAAAGAGTTGGAACTAATCACAAAAGGCGCCTTTTGGTTGTTTGGCTATGGAGTTGTAGGAACTCCAAAATTAAACGTGCTTGGTTTGGGAAATTTATAGGATGGATGACCTCGTGAGAAGTTCTTGAATCCGTCAAGGAGAGGGTTTTAAATATTCAGGATGGGTGACCTCTTGGAAAGTTCTCGAATCTACCAAAGGTACAACACCGTGAGGCTAGTGGGGGTCAAAGCGGACAATATCTAATGTGATCAAGTTCTGATTCGTTACACCCTAGGCTATATAAGCTTCAATGGTGAATGATTGTGGTGAGATTAGAGTTGCTAAGCAAGAATTAGCATTTTTCTTTATTGGTAGGTACAAAGATGAGGTGTTGTGTGATGTGGTGCCTATGCATGATAGATGATGTGCATTATTTTACACATATTTGCTTACATATTTTTGTGTATTTTCTTAGCAATTATTGTGCTTTTATTCCAAGATCACCCGTGTTTTGTGATCTTTTACATTTCAGGAGAATTTATAGGTCCATCATCAGTGTTTGAGCAATTTTAGATCAATACATGCGAAAACGGACAGGAATTCATAAGAAATTGGACAAGGGCTCGCATTTCAAACATTGAGCACAACCTAGGTCAAGGCCGTGCTGATCAGCACAGTATAGACTCTATTCGTGCTCAACCATTATCCTTTGATCCTCAAATGTGGCGTTTCGGCACGGTTTTTGAGGCTATCACGGCCTCCAACACGACCCGTGGTGGCTTAGCACCGGCGAGGGCACGGCTAAGAAGAAGACCTAATTTGCAAAATCTAAAGGTTCAGCATGGCCTATACTCCAGCCGTGCTGGGAAAATTATATAGGGAAAATGATTTCTTATGCTATAGAGGAGGAGAGAGAGATTTGGCAGCTGGTTTGGTTTTTAAAGAGTATTGAGTTCGGGAGAGAGTTGCAGAGAGGAGAATCCCGGAATCACAAGGTTCCGAGTATAAAACACTAGTGGAGCAAATCGAGAGGCAATTGGGGAGATCAATCATAGTGCAGATTCAGATTTGGCGCTGTTCATCCAATTTGAGAGAAAAGGGTGTATATGTTTCATTTTTGTTATTCTTTCATTGTAATTGATTTCCTAGTTATTTTAAACATGAACATGTGTAGCTAGATCGATTAAATCCATTGGGATTTCTTTACTGTGTTGGCTCAGTATTAAATTGTTGGATTGTTTGAGTTTAGTTTTCTATCCTTCTTGCTTTCAGTATTAATAAGATAATGCATTATTCATGAGATGTTGTGAATTATAGTGTTTAGATTGCTTTATGTAATTAAAAAGTTCATTTGGCAATTGGAAATTTGAATAGCAAGAACTGGTTAATAATCACTTAGAGATAAGGATATTTAACTAGCCGGATTAAGAATTAACAAAGCCTAATAGAGGCGGATGAAAAATTAATACTAATTTAAGGATCAATCGTTAGAAAGAGAATCCAACTTTAGGTAGATAAATAGCATATGACTAGACATATTCTTTTAAGCCGCCCATGACAATTTGATTGACGAGTCATTCATGATGGTTTTACTAATAAATACTCTCTTATAATGAATGCCAAATCTATTACACTTGTTCCTTTGACACCCAAAGAGGTGTATGAAGACCAAATGCGCATGAAAAAGGAGAGCAATACAAAACACATGAGTGATGGTGTGCAAGAAAAGAAAGAAGACGGGAGCATGAGTGGATGAAAACAAAAAAATAAAGGAAGTATGCGCATAAGAGAAAAAGAAAAAGGTGAGGGTATGAAAATTGAGAAAAAGAGAGTGCTCAAAATTGGGATACCCGTGCAGCCTTAGAAGCTCGAGTGGAATCGTTTTGTAGGGCGACCGATCAACTCTCTACTCTTATCCTTTCATCTCAAGTTTTTTGTGAAATTTGTTGTGGTTTACATTTGAGTAATGATTGTCCATTGTGTTGTAATTTTGCTCATTGTTCTTATAAGTGTGAACAGGTGAATTGTATGGGAAGCTGGCTAAATACCTCGTATGAAATCACCTATAATTAAGAATGGAGCACTCATTCACCTTTTGGATGGAGCTTAGATGGCCAAGAACCACTAGGATTTCAGCAACTACATCAGCAGCCTAGTCTTGCACCTTCAACTCAAGATGAAGAGTTAGTTTCAAAGGAGTTGATGATGAGGTTCTTTACAAGTCTTGAGGATAGATTCCAACAACTAGAGAGCATACTTGAAAGTCAACAAGCCTTGATTGAGAACATAGAGCATCAAGTAGGCTTGATCTTCAAGTTACTGGCTGTAGAACAATTAGAAACTCCATCAAAACACTACTGAATCTGAGGAACATATGAGCGCCGTCACTTTGCGTTCAGGTGAGAAATTTTTTGGTTTATCTACTATGTTTGACGATGATGCTTATGTGCAGGACGACTCCTTGAACATGGAGATAGAACCAGAAAAGGAAGAGGCAAACATGATTCCTCTAAAAGACTACCAACAGGAACGTCCAGTTGATGATGTTAAGTTGCAGTTACAGGAATTTTTAGTGGATTTTCCACAAGTCCCTTGAATGATGGAAGATGAGCACGAGTTATCCAATGAAGAAGTCTTGGAGTAGCTCTAGTTTCTTCTAGCAAGTGAACCAAGCCAAGGACGGGAGAAAACCATTGAAATTCCTGAAGAAATTGCCCAATCGTTAATCCTTCCAATTGCTAAAACTTCAGCTTTCAAATTGGAAGAGCCCCTAGAGCATCATGACTACATGCAACTATATGAGAAGCGAGTTTTACCCATCATATTGGCAGCTTGCTTGACAGTTAAGAGGAGGAAATTGACTATTATCCCTTTAAACGGATACTTAAAGCCATTTGCTTAGAAGAAGGATGGATGGTCGTCAATCACACCCATTTGCTTTTCACTATAAGTCCAGCTAAGAAGACTCATCACATAAAAAAGAAGTGCTTTTGGGAGGCACCCCAAATTTTATTTTTTCTTTTTAATATTCTAACCTTTCGTTTTGAAACATTTTATTAGTTTTAGTTTTCATATTTTATTTAATTTTAATTTTCAGTTTCAATTATTTCTTTATTTTATTATTTTCAGCTTCTACCGAGAACGCACTGAATTTCCACTACACCAGCCTCGGCTGATGATCAAAGCAGTACCCTAGATCTTTTTATTTTCAGCATTTATTTAATTTATTTTTGTACATGTCATGCATTTGGATTATATTGCCTTTGTTTCTCTTAGTTGAACTTCCTATGTAGGGTATCCATATCGTTTTACAATGAGGACAATGTGTTCTTCAAGTGTGGGGTGGTTGTGGGTAAACTTTATGATCTTTCGCTCTCCTATGGTTTTTAGACATATCTGAAATTGCTATCACTAGGTGTTATGTATTGTTAGGATGTTAGGACACTGAGTCTTTATGCACTTAAGTATGCTATTTTTGAGCTGATTGATGATTTGATTTATAGAATTGTAGTTACTTTTCTTTGTTGTTCATTGTCCTTGGAAAACAATTGATGGTGTTTTACACATCAGCCCTGCTGAGTTAAACCGATGTTATTTAATCATTTTTCAAATTGTTGAATTTTTTCTTAGAACGTTGATAATATCATATGCATGTGTTTCTTAAGTAATGATTCAATTAATGATGTTGCGAACCAATTGCACCTAATACCACACCTCAAAGTCAGATTTTGAGCCAGTTAAGCATTCAGTATATTTATGCTCTTTATATTTCTTGTTTGAGTGTGCATTGTACTTTACTTTGCTTTTAGAACTTGCTTTGTAATGCTTCTTGAAGTTACATGAATTTGGGAATACCATGAAATGATTTGGGCGATTTAGGATTCACCATATTTGGCCAAAAGCTTACCCTTTATGTTTCCATTAGTGAGCCAGTTTTGAGCCTTAAACTTTTCTTCAAATTTACACCTATACACTTCAATTATACCAATCTTTACATTTATCTTTCCTTTACCCTTATGCTGGAATTTTTCTTTTATGGTTTGCTCACCCTTATGTAGGATTAAAATGCTAGTTGCTATTTTAGTAAATTCACTAAGTCCTTTTTATATTTTAGATGCTCCCTTCGGTCCAAACTGTATTTTTATTCTTTATGTTATTCAAGTTGTATGCAACGGTTCTCTTATAAGCTGCTAATTTATTATTAAAAAAAATGAAAAAAAGAATAAGAAGAAAATAAATAAAATTCTTTTATTATTTATCTCTTTATTAGATTTAGAGCATTTTTGAGCATTATTCTACGAAGTGAGGATTTTAATGAATAATTCTTTTTGTATTTTTAGGCATTTAATCCTTTGAGCATATATTGTTGTTTATCGTATGAATTCCAACACTTTCACACTTCTTTCCCAAATCTCTATACCTTTACCTTAGCCCCATTACAACCTTGGTAAAGACCCTTTAATTTTGGTATTTACTTATTCACAGTAGCGAAGATATGATTTATGAGCAAGCTTATGGTGAGCGGCTTTTATGCATTTGCTTTGAGGGATTTGTTTTTCACCTTACATACACTTTGCCTGACTAGAGTCATCCCTGTGAGGCATTGGTTTGTGATGTTTGTATTGAGTTGTTATTTAAGTTATTCATGCATTAATATTATTTTCATTCTCTATTAATGATTCGCAATTTGATTTATGATTGAGTTTCCTTTGAGATGTGTTGAATACAAACTGTTGTGGACTAGGGGCATAAACTATAAGGACTTGCTGACTGCAGTTTTATGAGTTGAGTTGTTAATTGCTTCAGGACAAGCAAAAGCTTAAGTGTGGGTGATTTGATATGCATAGTTTTACACATAATTGCTTGCATATTATTGTGTATTTTCTTAGAAATTATTGTGCTTTCATTCCAAGATCACCCGTGTTTTGTATTCTTTTGCATTTCAGGAGAATTTATAGGTCCATCATTAGTGTTTGAGCAATTTTAGATCAATACATGCGAAAACGGACAGGAATTCATCAAAAACTGGACAAGGGCTTGCATTTCAAACATTGAGCACGGCCTAGGTCAAGGTCGTGCTGATCAGCACAGTCTGGACTCTGGCAGTGCTCAACCATTAGCCTTTGATCCTCAAATGTGGCTTTTTAGGATGGTTTCTGAGGCTATTACGGCCTCCAGCACGGCCCGTGGTGGCTCAGCACCGGCGAGGACAAGGCCAGGAAGAAGACCTAATTTGCGAGATCCGAAGGTTCAACATCGCCTAGACTCCAGCCGTGCTGGGACAATTATACAGGGAAAATGATTTCTTGTGCTATAGAGGAGGAGAGAGAGATTTAGTGGCTAGTTCGGTTTTTGCAGAGTATTGAGTACGGGAGAGAGTTGCAGAGAGGGAGAATCCCGAAATCGCAAGGTTCCGAGTGCAAAATAGTAGTGGAGCAAATCGAGAGGCAATTGGGGAGATCAATCGTAGTGCAGATTCAGATTGGGAGTTGTTCATCCAATTCGAAAGAAAAGGGTGTATGTGTTTCATTTTTGTTATTCTTTCATTGTAATTGATTTCCTAATTGTTTTAAACAAGAACATGTGTAGCTTGATCGATTAAATTTATTGGGATTTCTTTACTATGTTGGCTTCGTATTAAATTGTTGCATTGTTTAAGTTTAGTTTTGTATTTTTATTGCTTTCAGTATTAATAAGATAATGCATTATTCATGAGACATTATGAATTATGGTGTTTAGATTGCTTTATGTGATTGAGAAGTTCATTTGACAGTTGGAAATTTGAATAGCAAGAACTGGTTAATAATCACTTAGAGATAAGGATAATTAACTAGCCGGATTAAGAATTAACAAAGCTTAATAGAGGAGGATTAAAGCTTAATGCTAATTTAAGGATCAATCATTAGGAAGAGATTCCAACTTTAGGTTCTTGAGTTTAGGAATTCGGTTATCGAGAGAGAGAAAACGAATTCAGTTAAGAATTCATCCACGGGTAGCATAATTGGACTCATCAATCTGTTATCTTTTGTTTGATTACCAACTAGTTTAGGTTCCCTTTAGGCTTTCTTTCTTATCTTGGTTGTTTCATTTATCCATTCATTCCTGCATCTCACTTAGAACTCAGCTTGTAGTTATTAGTAAATTTAGAATTCATCCATCATATATTTTAGGTTAGATAAGAAAGAACGAAGTAGTAACTCTGGGTTTTCACTTTCCCAAGAATACGACCTTAATACTCACCATTAGTGCTAGACTGCATCGATAGGTTCATTGCCTTAGATTGTAGCTACATAAATAGCATATCACTAGACATATTCTTTTAGGCCGCCCAATTTGAAGGTTTGGTTTTATTTGGCAAGCATAAATAGGAGTGTTGAGTTAAAGCACGTGGAAGTGAGAATCATAGACACCAATCCAATGCTTGGACAAATGGAAGAAGAAAAATTAGTTAATCGAGTATTGATATCATTCTTCAAATTATCGCGAATGAATCTTTTAGAGGAAAGAGGGAACACCGAGAATGGAGGCACACCTAAATATTGCAATTCAAGATTTTCTCAATTGGGATCTCCATCGTTTCTTGTTCCTCTAGTTATATGGACTCTTAATGACATGAGGATTGACATAAGGAATCATGAATTGACAAGTTTGACTGATGCCATTGGGGCTTAGCTTGATGATTAAGCAAGACAAGACGTAAATCCAAGTGCGTTGATGAGAAATCATGTGGGTTTCGATTAATCCAAGTGTAATACTAGTTGGAATGCGAGATTTTCGATATTTGCGACGCAAATAAAAAAGTAATTTATGTCGGCATGTTATTAGGTAGGCCATCGCAGATTTTTCCTTATTTTTATTAAGCTGGATCATAAAATTTAGGACAACGAGAGATGCTGACCAGTCAACTCCTCTCTAGTTCTTGATTTGACTTTAGTTTATTCATCTTTCTATATTTATTTATTCATATGTAGCTTCTAGTTTCTTCTTCATATAGAATTAAGGATTTCGCACTATAAAAACTGCATGCAACCAAATACTTGAGGCTAGTGAGCATATTTAATATTTTAGTTTCTACTTTGAGGGAAATAAAGTTATCGGATCTTGTAAGAAATTTGCAAACTTATGAAGACCTGCACTAGTGAACTTAGTCTTATCACTCACATCCTTCCTTTCTTCTATGTTCTTTATCTACCATTATGTTTAAATCAATTTGATTTGATCCTTAGGCTTAGCCGTATGGAAGAGAATAAAGAATTTGTGATTTCTTTCCATATCGAATCTGAAAGCCTACCTATGTTCTCATTTTGTTTGTTTCTTTTGTATCTCTCTTTCTAATTTCTATCTAATATGATGGTTTGGTTTTACTTGGCGAGCATGAATATGAGTATTGAGTTAAAGTGCATGGAATCGACAATCATAGGCACTGATCTAATGCATGCACAAATGCAATAAAAAGAATATTAGTTGATCAAGTATTCATATAATTCTCTGAATGATCATAGGCGAATCTTTTAGAGGAAAGAGGGAAGGGCGAGAATGGAGGCATGCCTAGATATTCTTATTCATGAGATGCACCATTGGGATTTCCATCATTCCTTGCTGCTCTAAGGACAAGGACTCCTGATTACACAAGGATTGGCAAGCGCAATTGACAAGCTTGACTGGTGGCATTGGGGATTACGTAGATGTCATACCTCATCTCACGTAGCCCAGGATGGATATTTAAAACCAAATGCTTTCTAAAATCTTTTTAGTTTAGTTGAATTATAACATGCTTACATATGTATATCTAATAATGTATTTCAAAATCATAATTATGAAAAATATATAATTTTTTTAATATGATGTTTCATTACAATGACTATAACTAGAAATGCTTTTATTAAAAATTATTAAATAAGTTAATATATAAAGTTTGCCTTTAAACATTAACTTTATAACATAAGCTTTTACATGTACATAACCACCATGGTATGAAACAAGGATGAACATTTAGATTCAAGTTACAATGAGTATGTATATGACTCCTCAGATGTGAAATTTTGGCCAACTTTACTCTCGCCTTTAATCACACTTACTAGCTCAACCACCCACTATCAAGCCTTGCTTCCTGAATAAAATTTATCAAAAAAGTAGACTGGGTATAAAAATACTCAGTGAATAGAGATACAAGCAGAAAAAAGTTTAGATAACTATAAGCATAAGAAAACCATATAATTATACAAAATATATAATGTTATGAATCAAATTCTTGAGGCAATTAATCTTTGTTAAGCAAGAAAACACCATTGCAGAAACTGTTCTAACACTCATACAAAATAGCAATAATAACTATCAACATCCTATACTTTAAATGGTATAAAAAGTATCATAGATTTTAACTATCCTCACAAGGATTATCACCAATCAACCATCATGCAAAATCCCACTCTAGGCATACTTGATGGCTAACCGTTCCTCTACATTAGCATGGTCCGACCCTTTTCCTTTCAACGGCCTGCAATCAAGTGCCCAGTTGTCTAATGCGCATTAACAACCACAAACAAGTCACATGTGCATATATGAATCTCAACACATTTCAAACACACATTATTGTGAGGAGCATGTCTTGAAAACAAAGTACACTTTTAGTCGCTCAAAGGCATTGGATGAATGCTCTTTTTAACATTAGAATAAAACTATATCAGACTGCCCTGAAATTGTGAAAATAAGTAATGTGCAATTAATGAAATTAAGGCTATCAATGTTTGTGCTCATCAAGAAAAAGCCAAGATCTTTAATAACATTATATATTGATTAATTAGGCGAATTAAAAGCTGAAATATTCTTATTGTTAAATTGCAAAATCATCACATATAAAATCCAACACAAACAACCTGCTTTTGTTAATTATACTTCAAATTTGTAAAACCAATTGAATATATTTCGAAATAAGTACCAATCTGAAATTTAATAAGCTTAAAATAACAACTTTAAGTTTCTTTTTTTCTAAGTTCAATATTCAGCTTTGAAATTCAAGAAATCAACTTTACAAGGGCTTGATATCTGCTCACTGAAAATGGCTTTTAGTCATACCCAACAAGCTCCATAAAATATCTACCTTGCACTTACATTTTCCTTGCCTTTCTCAACACCTAATTCATAAATTTCACTTAGAATTCAACAAAATAATAAGCCTTTATATTAAACGCACGTAAATACTAAAGTTTCCTATACATTAAGGCATGCCTAATTTGGAGTTTTCTAGCTCAAGATATGAAATAAATAGTGAGGCTGAAAAATCAGAAAAATCCAACCCGAGAATACAGCTCACCAATCCTAACTCAAATCAATCAAAACTCTCATAATACTTACCAAATAAAGTCTTTATAGATGAAGATTATGGTCAACAAAGTGCTTAAACCTTGAAATTCCTCTTGGAAAAAGATTAGACTAGATTGTTTAATGAAGAAACTCTCTCAATTCCTTTCTTTTCTTTTCTTATGTTAAGTGTGTGTGTGTGAACATATATGCATATGAAAACTTACTAGTAGAGAGTGGATGATTCTAGACATAGTATAGAATAGGATTAGTTGTAAAATATCCCTTTAGGTCCTTAATGGATTGTTTATATTACTTATGAACCCTCTAACCTTTATTCTTTCGTCCTAATTCAATCCACAATTTTTCTTTCATTTCAATTAAGTCCCACTATTATTTATTATTAAACACACTTAAGTACTACCTTAATTCAATTAAGATACTATATGAAAATGCAATGCTAAAAGGATGAATATATACTTAGAATGCGGGTGTGATAATAAATGATCAAGCAGGATGAGACATAAATCCATGCATGTAAGGGAGAAGTCTAATATAAATGAGAATGCAAGCTTTTTTATGTTTGGGACCCTTATAATGAAGTAATTTAGGTCAGAGTGTTTTTAGATAGTCCCACTCGAATTTACCCTTTTTTTTGTAAGCTAGCTCATAAAACTTGGGACTACGAGAGTTGTTGCCCAGTCAATTCCTCTCTCGTTCTTAATTTGACTCTACTTTATTTATCTTTCTTTCTTTATTTGTTAATATTTAGCTTCTAGTTTCTTCTTCTTATGGAATGAGGGCTTTTGCACTATAAAAACCACATGCAACCCAATACTTAAGGCCAACGAGCACATTATTTCAGTTTTCTACTGTGCGGGAAATCAAGTTATTGGTTCTTTCAAGAACTTTATAGATTTATCAACACTCGCGCTAGCGAGCATAGACTTATCATTTACGTCCTTCCTTTGTCTTGTGTTATTTTTCTGCCTTTGTGTTTAAATTAACTAGATTTAATCCTTACGCTTAGCCTTACTGAATCTAAAATCTTGGCTATATTCTCATTTTGTTTGTTTCTTTTGTGTCTTTCTTCCTAATTTCTGTCTAGTATGATTGTTTGGTTTTATTTGGGGAGCATAAATACGAGTGTTGAGTGAAAGTAAGTGGAAAACAACAATCATAGGCACTGATCCAATACTTCGATGAATATAGAGAAATAATACTAGTTGATCATGTATTGATATCAGTCTCCAAATGACCATGAAAAAATTTTTTAGTGAAAAGAGGGAACGATGAGAATTGAGGCACTCCTAAATATTTTGATTCAAGATTTGCAGCATTGGGATCTTCATCCTTCCTTGTTCCTCTAAGGAAAGAAATGAGAACATAGCTAGGATTTCATATCCGATTCTCTTCCATGGCTAAGTGTAAGGATCAACTCGAATTGATTTAAACTCATGGGTAGAGAAAGAACACAAAAGAAAGGAAGGATGTCAGCAATAAGACTAGGTTCGCTAGTGTAAGTCTTCATAAGTACGCAAAGGTCTTGAAAGAACCCATATCTTATTTCTCAGCAAGATAGAAAACTAAAATAATATGCTCACTAGCCTCAAATATTCAGATGCATGCGATTTTCATAGTGCAAAAGCCCACATTCTATAAGAAAAATAAATTAGAAGCTGAATATGAATAAATAAATAAAGAGAGATGAATAAACTAAAATCAAATCAAGAACCAGAGAGGAGTTGACTAGCCAACAACTCTCGTAGTCTCAAATTTTACAAGCCAGCTTAATGAAACAAGAGGAAATTCTTATCAGCCTACCTAATAACACTCCGGCCAAAATTACATCATTATATACGTTCCAAACATCAAAATGTGCACATTCCCACTTTGATTAACTAAAAATAATATAATTTCTCCATTACGTTTTTGTATTTGCATTTTGTTCTTGATCATCAAGTCACGCTCTAATGCCACGAATGAAGCTTGTCAATTATGTTCCCATGATTTCTTAACAAAAATAAGGAGAAATTCGCGTCGGCATACCTAATAATACTCCGACCCAATTTTCTTTATTATATGCCTCTTGAACATCAAAACGCATGCATTCCTACTTGTATTAATTAAAAGTAGCATGATTTCTCCCTTACGTGCATATATTTGCATTTCGTGCTGCTTAAACATCAAGTCACACCTTAATGCCACCGATCAAGCTTATCAATTGCGCTCCCATGATTCCATAATGAAAATAAGGGGAAATTCGCATGGGCATACCAAATAACACTTTAGCCCCAAACTTATTGCTCATCTTCTTTCATTCTTTTGTGTTCTTTGTCTACCCATGTGTTTAAATCTATTCGATTGATCCTTAAGCTTAACCATATGGAAAAGAACAAAAAACTTGTGATTTTATTTGGAGAGCATAAACATGAATGTTGAGTGAAAGCACATGGAAGTGGCAATCAAAGGCATTGATCCAAGGCTTGGACAAATGTGAAGAAAGAAAATTACTTGATCGAGCATCAATATCATTCTTAGAAGTTCTCGGGCGAATCTTTTGAAGGAAAGAGGGAATGTTGAGAATCGAGTCTCGCCCAAATATTCTAATTCAGGATTGGCACCATTGAGATCTCCATCATTCCTTGTTCCTCCAGGCAGGATAAGGAACAACTCTTTAATCTTTGGGAGGCATATAATTAAGTAATTTAGTTTGGAGTTATTAGGTAGGCCCACATGAATTTTTCCTTGTTTTCGTTAAGCTGATTCATAAAATTTGAGATCTTCATCATTCCTTGTTCCTCAAGGCATGAAGACTCCTTATGACACAAGGATTTCCGTAAGGACTGGTTAACAACTCTCATAGTCCTCTATTTGATTATCAATCAGGACGAGACGTAAATCCATGCGCATAAGAAGTCATATTATTTTCAATAAATCCAAGTGTATAAGTGAGAATATGAGAGTTTTGATGTTTGGAACGCATATAATGAAGTAATTTAGATCATAGTATTATTAGGTAGACACACGCAAATTTCCCTATGTTTATGTTAAGCTGGCTTATAAAATTAGGAACTACAAGAGTTATTGACCAGTCAACTCCTTTCTCATTCTTGATTTGACTTCACTTTATTCATCTTTCTTTATCTACTTATTCATATTTAGATTCTAGTTTCTTCTTCTTATGGAATGAGGACTTTTGCACTACAGAAAGCGCACACAATTGAATGCTTAAGGCTAATGAGCATATTATTTCAGTTTTCTACCTTGTGGGAAATCAAGTTTTGGGCTCTTTCAAGAGCTTTATGGACTTATCAACACTCGCGCTCGCGAGCATAGACTTATCACTCACGTTCTTCCTTTCTTTTATATTTTATTAATTGTGTATTGATATTATTGATATGAAACCTTCATGAATAAGCTTGAAAACCCCTTTTGAAATGTGGACCCCCAACACATTAATATGAAAACCCCAAGAACCAATTCGGTTTAACCTCTAAGAAAGGTTAGTAAAACAGATTACTTAGAAAGATGATGAAGAAATAGAATTTAGAAAACTTATTCCTAAATCCCAATTTGGAAACACTCCATAAGAAGATGATCAATCCACTTGAATGTTTCTTAATCATGCATTCTACACAAGAACACAAAGACAAAGAAGACAACTTTAAGGTTTAATAACCAATTAGCATTCAATTTTTAACTTCAACTTCAACTTTTTAATTCATTACATCAAAATTCGTACTAGCCATATATAGGCCTTAGTAAACCCTAAATCTTGACTAATAAGGATATACATCGGATATAGGATAAAGATAACCTTACTAACTTAAAGAGATAACTTAAACAAATTCCTAATTAGGTTAAAATACATGTGTGACCGCTCAAAATAAGCCATAAAACCCTAGTCTACATAGGTCATATCGATGGGCCTCAAAACATAAACTAAGTTAGGCCCAAAGTCTTCATATGCTCCAATTCAGCTTTTTTTGGTCTTTTTAAGCCCAATTTGATTCATTCAAGCCTAATAATTAAATTAGATTAATAAGCCTAGAACTTAAGTCCAATTCTTCAAACCTTGATGTGTCCTTAGCCCAAATCTCTTGGATAAGCTCATCGACTTGTAATTTGAATCGAACTAGGACTCCTAGTTAAATTAGGAT
Source organism: Ricinus communis (assembly GCF_019578655.1). NCBI lineage: Eukaryota > Viridiplantae > Streptophyta > Magnoliopsida > Malpighiales > Euphorbiaceae > Ricinus > Ricinus communis. The sequence goes on from NC_063258.1 coordinate 8,991,851, forward strand.
TCCTAGTTGAATTAGGATTCATTTCGTTGTTTGAACTCCTAATATACTCAGGACTCCTTGCAAGATTAGGATTTCTAGTTGAGTCAGGACTCTTTATCTGATTAGGGTTCCTTGAGCTAGTAGGATTTGCATCATCAAGACTCCTTGTTAGAGTAGGATTCATTGTGCTAGTTTGGTACGTATCAATCATTCTCTGAATGATCATGGAGGAATCTTTTAGAGGAAAGATGGAATGCCGAGAATCGCGGCACGCCCAAACATTTTGATTCAGTTTTTGCACCATTAGGATCTCCATCCTTCCTTGTTCCTCTAGGCATGAGGACTACTGATGATGCAAGGTTGGGCATAAGAAATCACGAGAACACAATTAACAAGCTTGACCGGTGGCATTAGGGCTTAGCTTGATGATCAAGTAGGAGAGATGTAAATCCAATCGCATATAGGACAAATCATTATTGTTTTCGATTAATCCAAGCGTAATACAAGTCGAAATCTGAGTGCTTTGATGTTTGAAATGCATATAATGAAGTAATTTGGGTAGGAGTGTTTTTAGGTAGGCCCACCCGAATTTACTCTTATTTTTATTAAGGTAGCTCATAAAATTTGGGATTACGAGAGTTGTTGCCTAGTCAACTCCTATATGGTAATTATTTTGACTTTAGTTTATTAATCTTTATTTATTTATTTATTCATATTTAGCTTCTAGTCTCTTCTTCTTATGGAATGAGGGCTTTTGCATTATAAAAACTGCACGCAACCGAATACTTGAAGCTAATGAGCATATTATTTCAGTTTTCTACCTTGTAGAAAATCAAATTATGGGTTCAACACTCATTCTAGTGAGCATAGACTTATGCCTCACGCCCTTCCTTTCTCTTGTGTTCTTTGTCTACGCTTGTATTTAAATCAATTCGATTTGATCCTTACACTCGGCTGTATGGAAAAGAACAAAGAACGTGTGATTTCTTTCCTTATCGAATTTGAAATCCTACCTATATTCTCATTTTGTCTGCTTCTTTTGTGTCTCTCTTTCTAATCTCCATCTAGTATATTGGTTTGGTTTTATATAGGGAGCATAAACATGAGTGGTATGAATGCGCATGGAAGCAGCAATCATAGGCACCGATCCAATGCTTCAACGAATGCGAAGAAAGAAAATTAGTTGATCATGTATTGTTATCATTCATTGAATGATCGTGAAGGAATCTTTTAGATGAAAAAAGAACTCCGAGAATCGAGGCATACCCAAATATTCTGACTCAGGATTTGCACCATTAGGATCTCCATCCTTCCTTCTTCCTCTAGGCACGAGGACTCCTGATGATGCAAGATTGGGCGTAAGGAATCATGGGAACACAATTAATAAGCTTGACCGATGGCATTGGAGCTTAACTTGATGATCAAGCATGAGAGACGTAAATCCACATGTGTAAAGGAGAAATCAAGTTGTTTTCGATTAATCCAAGTGTAATACAAGCCGAAATTCGAGCGCATTTGAAATGCATATAATGAAGTAATTTGGGTAGGAGTGTTTTTAGGTAGGCCCACCCAAATTTACCCTTATTTTTATTAAGCTTGCTCATAAAATTTAGGACTATGAGAGTTGTTCTGAATCAACTCCTCCCTGGTTCTTAATTTGACTATAGTTTATTAATCTTTATTTAATTATTTATTTATTCATATTTAGCTTTGATACAAACCAAACTAGCACAATGATTCCTACTCCGACAAGGAGTCTTGATGATGCAAATCCTACTAGCTCAAGGAATCCAAATCCAATAAGGAGTCTTGCCTCAATTAGGAATCGTAATCCAGCAAGGAGTCCTTATGATATTAGGAGTTTAAGCAATAAAAGAAATCCTAATTCGACTAGGAGTAGTTCAATTCAAATTGCAAGTCAATGAGCTTATCTAAGACATTTGGGCAAAGGACACATAATTAAATTTAAGTTCCAAGTTCATTGATTCAATATATTGGGCTTGAATGAATCTAATTGGGCTTGTAAAGACCAAAGAAGCTGAATTGGAGCATATGAAGACTTTGGGCCTAACTTGGCTTATGTAATGAGACCCGTCTATATCACTTATGTAAATTAGGATTTTATGGCTTATTATGGGCTGCTACACATGTATTTTAACCTAATTATGACTTTGTTTAAGTTATCTCTTTTAGTTAGGAAGGTTATCTTTATCCTATATGAGATGTAAATCCTTATTAGTTAAGATTTAGAATTTTCTAATGTTTATATAAGGCTAGTACGAATTTTGATGTAAAGTTAAGTTGAAGTTGAATGATAATTAGTATTTTTACCTTAAAAGCTTGTTTGCTTTGTCTTTGTATTCTTGTTTGATTGCAAATCTTACTTATCAAGCAGTTTATCTATCCTTGTGGCGTACTTGGAATTGAGGTTAAAGGGACTTAGTTTTTCTTAGGTTCTAATTCTTGATCATCTTACAATCAAATTAAATGATCCTAGGGTTTGATTTCAAGTTGTTCTTTGAGTTTTCAAGTTTTTGATTCACGGGTTCATAAGGAATAGAGTTCGTGGGTTCTATTCTTGGAGGCTCTTTAACATTTGGTATCAGAGCTTTGGCTCTGATACCAAATGATATGGAACCCCCATGCAATCGCATAACTTCCTTAAAAAATAATTCAACAATATAAGTATCATCATCGGTTTTATGGCATGGTATAAAGTGAGCCATCTTACTAAATCAATCCAAAACAACAAATATACTATCTCGGCCCTTTCTAGTCCTAGGCAATCCAAGTACAAAATCCATATATAAATTTTTCCAAGGAACATCAAGAATAGGCAAAGGAGTATTTAATTTATGGGTGGCAATTTAGACTTAGCCATAAAATCATAATTTATATAAGTCATTTAAATGGGCCTCATAACATAAGCCAGGTTAGGCCCAAAGTCTTTATATGCTCCAATTCAGCTTCTTTGGTCTTTTTAAGCCCAATTAAATTCTTTCAAGTGCAATAAACTAAATTAGATTAATAAGCCTTTAACTTAAATCCAATTCTTCAAGTCTTAATGTATCCTTAGTCCAAATGTCTTGGATAAGCTTATTGACTAGCAATTTGAATTGAATTAGGACTCCTAGTTGAATTAGGATTCCTTTTGTTGCTTGAACTCCTAATATCATCAGGACTCCTTGCAGGATTAGGATACCTAATTGAGTTAGGACTCCTTATTGCATTAGAAATCCTTGAGCTAGTAGGATTTGCATCATCAAGACTCCTTATTGGAATAGGATTCATTTTGCTAGTTTGTTTCGTATCATTCCCCATTTATTCTTGTGTGTCATCATCTAAGGCCGGCTCATCATCACTATCATCACCTTAATCTCACCATAATCACTAAGCCATTGAAGCTTATATGGATGTGGGTGTGGTATGGTAGGGAGCCCTAATCTACTAATCAAGAGAGTACTTACAACATTAGTGCAACTCCCACTATCAATAATCACATTACACGCCTTACCTTGTATATGAAATCTTGTGTAAAACAAGTTGTCCCTTTATTGCTCATGGCAATCTTTTCGATAGTACATCTCTCACACACAACTCATGTGTTTAACACTCAAAATACATCAAAATTAAAATGACATGACAAGTAGAACATATAACTAGACTTAATGAACATGATTAAACCAAAAACACAACAAAGAAAATGTAAGAACAAGATGTAATGGAGAATAACTAACCTTAATGAATGAATAACAAAAAGGACATAATTAAAATACCAAAATGATATTATTTTTTTTTTATTTTAGAACTCTAACAATGACTTAAACAAAAAACTAATAACATGAACTGAATTAAAAAAAAAGAACAAAGAAACATAAGAAATCAGAATTGACTAATGAAAATATGAAAGGATAAAACTTGATATAGAGCCAAAGCTCTCATACCAAATGATATGGAACCTCCATGAATAAGCTTGAGACCCCTTTTGAATGTTGAACCCCCAACATATGAACATGAAAACCCTAAGAACCAATTCGGTTGAACCCCTAAGAAAGGTTAGAGAACAAATTACTTAGACAGATAATCAAAAATTAGAATTTAGAAAACTTGTTCATAAATCCCAATTTCGAAACACTCCACAAGAAGATGATCCATCTACTTAAATTTTTCTTAAGCATGCCTTCTATACAAGAACACACAGACAAAGCAAACAAGCATTAAGGTAAAATACCAATTATCATTCAACATTTAACTTAATTCCCACATCAAATTTCGTACTAGCCTTATATAGGCCTTAGAAAAACCTAAATCTTAACTAATAAGGATTTACATCTCATATAGGATAAAGATAACCATCCTAACTAAAAGAGATAATTTAAACAAAGTCCTAACTAGGGTAAATAACATGTGCAGACGCCCAACTTAAGTAAAGTAACTCTAATTTACTTAAGTCATGCATATGGGCCTTAAAACATAAGCTAAGTTAGGCCCAAAGTCTTCATATGCTCCAAGTAAGCCTATTAAACACTTGCACTTGTAACACATTAAGTTGAGTTGGTCCTTCACTTAAACTAAAGTCTTGAACTCCTTGTAATTCCTCTTGGGCGGAATTCACAAGGCCTTGCATGTGTTGAATTAAGGCTTGTTGATACTTCTTAGATCTTGATCTAGTTATTGGGCCTTGAGGCAATTGTATTAGATCTAGCCTCAATAACTTGACTTTGATCTTGGGCTTGAAGCTTTAGCTGAACTCCTCCATGCTCTTGCTCATCTTCATCAAGTCCATCTTCATGAAATCCATGTGATGGTGGTTGGTTCATATCAACTACCTTTAAGACTAAGTATGGTTTGTATAAGTGGCTAGTGATGCCTTTTATGCCAACTAATGCCCCTAGTACCTTTATGAGACTTATGAACCATGTTTTGCGTCCCTTTATCTACAAGTTTATTGTTTTATATTTTGATGACATATTAGTCTATAGCAATTTGATGCATAAGCATCTAAAGCATCTTAGGACTTTATTTGATGTCTTGCAAAGAGAAAGCTTTATGCTAATCTTGGCAATTGTGACTTTTGCGGTCCTAAAGTAGTTTTTCTTGGATATGTTGTTAGTGCTAATAGAATTGAGGTAGACAAAGAAAAGGTAGAGGCTATTAATTTTTAATCGACACCTAAGAGTGTGATTGAGGTTAGATCTTTTCATGGCCTAGCTAGCTTCTATAGGCAATTTGTTAGGGATTTTTCTACCCTTGCCACCCCTTTAACTAAGGTTATTAAGAAGCATGTAGGTTTTAAATGGGGAGAAGCACAAGATAGGCAATTCAGGTTTTAAAAGATAAATTGATTAATGCTCCTTTAGTTGCTTTACATTCTACTTTTGAGATTGAATGTGATGCTTCTAATGTTGGAATTGGAGTTGTATTGATGCAAAAGGGTAGGCCAATTGCCTATTTTAGTGAAAAGCTTAGTCGTGCAAGCTTATACTATCCCACCTATGATAAGGAGATGTTTGCATTGGTGTGGGCATTAGAGACATGGCAACATTGTTTATTGCCCAAGGAGTTCGTAATTCATACAGATCATGAGAGCTTAAAGCATTTGAAGGGTCAAAATAAATTGAGCAAAAGGCATGCAACTTGAAGTTCATTTATAGAGACCTTTCCTTATGTGATCAAATATAAGAAGGGTAAGGATAATATGGTGGCTAATGCACTTTCTAAGAGGTATGCATTGAGCAACACACTTCATTCTAAATTGATTGGATTGAATTACTTAAAGAACATTATCCTGATGATCCGAATTTTGAAAGTGTATACGATGCATGCGAGCATGGAGCTTTTGATAAATACTATAGGCATGATGGCTACTTGTTTAAGGATAATCGCTTATGTGTGCCTAATTGTTCTATATGTAGATTATTTTTAAAAGAATCACACGAGGGAGGATTAATGGGGCATTTTGGTGTTGATAAGAATTTAGATATGTTGCATGAGCACTATTATTAGTAAAAAAGGCACGTTGATATTGAGAAATATTGTGCCAACTGTGTTGTTTGTTTACGTGCTAAGTCTAAAAGCAAGCCTCATGGATTGTATATGCCAATGCCTATTTCTATTTCACCTTGGGTTGATGTTTCTATGGATTTTATCTTAGGATCGCCAAGGTCTAGGCATGGCAATAATAGTATTTATGTAGTAGTTGATAGATTTAGTAAAACGGCACAGTTTATTGCATGGCATGAAGCCGATGATGTATCACATATTACTGATTTATTCCTTAGAGAAGTAGTATGTTTGCATGGCATGCCTAAGGCTATTGTTAGGGATAGGGATGCGAAACTTTTGTCTTATTTTTGGAAGATGTTGTGGACTAAGTTAGGTACTAAATTGTTATTTTCTACTACTTGTCACCCTCAAACAAATGGTCAAACCAAAGTGGTTAATAGGGCCTTAGTATAATTATCGCATGCTATTATAAAAAAGAATATCAAATCTTGGGAAGATTGCTTACCTCATATAGAGTTTGCATATATTAAGAGTTTGCATTCATCTATATATTGTAGACCTTTTGAAGTTGTTTATGGTTTCAATCCACTAACTCCTTTGGATTTGTTACCTTTGGCATTACAAGAGCGTGCTAACTTGGATTGAACCGAATTGGTTCTTGGGGTTTTCATGTTAATCTGTTAGGGGTTCTCAAGCTTATTCGTGGAGGTTCCATATCAATCATTTCATCTTCCTTTAGGCATGAGGATTCTTAGTGACACAAGGATTGGTGTAAGGAATCATGGGAATGCAATTGACAAGCTTGACAGGTGGCATTGGGGTGTGACTTGATGATCTAGTAGGACGAGACACAAATTCACACGCGTAAAATCATGTTGCTTTCGATTAATCCAAGTGGGAATGCATGCATCTTGATGTTTGTGACATATATAGTTATGTACTTTTGGCCGAGATGTTATTAGGTATGCCTACATGAATTTTCCATTGTTTTCGTTATTCTAGCTTAGAAAATTTAGGACTACGAGAGTTATTGATTAGTCAACTGCTCTTTATCTAGTATGATGGTTTTGTTTTATTTGGGGAGCATAAACACCACTCTTAAGAAAAAGCACATGGAAACGGCAATTATAGACACCGATCCAATGCTTAGACAAATGCAAAGAAAGAAAATTAGTTGATCCAGTACTGATATCATTCTTCGAATTATCGCAGACAAATCTTTAAAGAAAAGAGGGAACGATGAGAATCAAGCACAAACAAATATTCTGATTCAGGATTTGCACCATTAGGATCTCCGTCATTCCTTATTCCTCTAGGCACGGCGACACATGATGACACAAGGATTGGCTTAAGGAATCATGGAAACACAATTGATAAGCTTGACCAGTGGTATTGGGGCTTAGCTTTAAGATCAAGCAAGATGAGACGTAAATACATGCGCGTAAGAGAGAAATCATAATATTATCAATGAATCCAAGCATAAAGTAATCAAGAATTCGAGTGCTTTGATCTTTGGGAGGCATATAATTAAGTAATTTGGTTTGGAGTGTTATTAGTTAGGCCCACATGAATTTTCCCTTATTTTCGTTATGCTGGTTCATATAATTTGGGATCTCCATTATTCCTTATTCCTCAAGGCATGAGAACTTCTTATGACACAAGGATTGCTGTAAGGACTGGTTAACAACTCTCACAGTCCCAAATTTGATGATCAAGCAGGACGAGATGTAAATCCATGTGCGTAAGGGAGAAGTCATGTTGTTTTCAATAAATCCAAGTGTAATACAAGCGAGAATGTGAGAGTTTTATGTTTGGGATGAATATAATGAAGTAATTTGGATCAGAATGTTATTAGGTAGACACACGCAAATTTCCTTTTGTTTCTGTTAAGCTGGCTCATAAAATTTGGAACTACAAGAGTTGTTGACCAATCAACTCCTTTCTTATTCTTGATTTGACTTCACTTTATTCATCTTTCTTTCTTTATTTATTCATATTTAGATTCTAGTTTCTTTTTCTTATGGAATGAGGACTTTCAAACTATAAAAAGCGCACGCAATAGAATACTTAAGCCTAATGAACATATTATTTCAATTTTCTACCTTGTAGGAAATCAAGTTTTAGGTTCTTTCAAGAGCTTTATGGACTTATCAACACTCACGCTCGCGAGCATAGACTTATTGCTTACGTTCTTCCCTTCTTTTGTGTTTTGTTGATCATGTATTGATATCATTGATATGGAACCTTCATGATTAAGCTTGAGAACTCTTTTTCAATTGCGAACCCCTCAACACATTAACATGAAAACCCTAAGAACCAATTCGGTTCAACCCCTAAGAAAGGTTAGAAAACAGATTACTTAAAAAGATGATTAAGAATTAGAATTTAGAAAACTTTTTCCTAAATCCCAATTTCGAAACACTCTATAAGAAGATGTTTAATCTACTTGAATTTTCTTAAGGATGCATTCTGCACAAGAACACAAAAACAAAGCAAACAAGCTTTAAGGTAAAAATACCAATTACCATTTAATTTTTAACTTCAACTTCAACTTCGACATTTTAATTCATTACATCAAAGTTCGTACTAGCCTTATATAGGCCTTAGAAAATCCTAAATCTTAACTAATAAAGATTTACATATGTTCGAGGATAAAGATAACCTTCCTAACTAAAAGAGATAACTTAAACAAAGTCCTAATTAGGTTAAACTACATATGTGGCCACCCAAAATAAGAAACAAAACCCTAGTTTACATAAGTCATATAAATGGGCCTCAAAACATAAGCTAAGTTAGCCCCAAAATCTTTATATGCTCCTCATTCAAGCCTAATAAACTGAATTAGATTAACGAGCCTTGAACTTAAATCCAATTCTTCAAGCCTTGATGTGTCCTTAGCCTAAATGTCTTGGATAAGCTCATTGACTTGCAATTTGAATCGAACTAGGATTCCTAGTTAAATTAGGATTCCTAGTTGAATTAAGATTCCTTTCGTTGCTTGAACTCCTAATATCATTAGGACTCCTTACAGGATTATGATTCCTAGTTGAGTCATGACTCCTTATTTGATTAGGATTCCTTGAGTTAGTAGGATTTACATCATCAAGACTCCCTGTTGGAGTAGGATCATTATGCTAGTTTGGTTTGTATCAATCATTTTTTGAATGATCGTGGAGGAATCTTTTAAAGGAAAGAGGGAATGTCGAGAATCGCAGCACGCCCAAATATTCTAATTTAGGATTTGCACCATTAGTATCTTCATCCTTCCTTATTCCTTTAGGCACGAGGACTCATGATGACGTAAGGGTGGGCGTAAGGAATAATGGGAACACAATTAACAAGATTGACCGGTGTCATTAGGGTTTAGCATGGTGATCAAGCAGGAGAGACGTAAATCCAAGTGCATATGTGAGAAATCATGTTGTTTTCGATTAATCCAACTGTAATACAAGCCGAAATTCGAGCGCTTTGATGTTAAAATGCATATAATGAAGTAAATGGTTAGGAGTGTTTTTAGGTAGGCCCACACTAATTTACCCTTATTTTTTTTAAGTTGGCTCATAAAAATTAAGACTACGAGAGTTGTTGCTCAGTCAACTCCTCTCTTGTTCTTAATTTGACTTTAGTTTATTAATATTTATTTATTTATATTTAGCTTCTAGCCTCTTCTTCCTATGGAATGAGGGCTTTCGCACTATAAAACTACAAGCAACCGAATACTTGAGGCTAATGAGTATATTATTTCAGTTTTCTACCTGGCAGGAAATCAAGTTATGGGTTCTTTCAAAAAATTTGTGGACTTATCAACACTCACATGGATTAGTCTAAACCTTCGACCCGTGACTTATTGTGACCCGCCTAGAATGCCCATCCATACTAAGACCTTATTCACACAACGACTAGCCGATGTCATTTTCAATTGACTTAGTTAGAAATAAGTATGGAGAAAGCATACCGCCTTAAACAAGGCCTTTGCACTCCAGGGCCAATCTCCGTCCGGCCCAAGGAAACCTTTGCATGCCTCCGTTACCTTTTGGAGGGAGCGAACATAGACTTATTCCTCACGTCTTTCCTTTCTCTTATGTTCTTTCTCTACACTTGTGTTTAAATCAATTTGACTTGATCCTTATGCTTGACTGTGTGAAAGAGAACAAAGAACATGTGATTTCTTTCCTTATCGGATCTCAAATCCTACCTATATTCTCATTTTTTTATTTTTCTTGTGTCTTTCTTTTTAATCTATCTAGCATGGTTGTTTGGTTTTATATAGGGAGCATAAACACAAGTGTTCAATGAAAGTGCATGGAAGTGGAAATCATAGGCACTGATCTAATGCTTCAACAATTGCAAAGAAATAAAATTAGTTCATCGTGTATTGATATCATTCTCCAAATGATCGCGGATGAATCTTTTAAAGGAAAGAGAGAACACCGAGAATCAAGGCCCCTCCAAATATTATGACTCAGGATTTTCACCATTAGGATCTCCATCATTTCTTCTTCCTCTAGGCACGTGGACTCCTGATGATGCAAAGTTGGGCGTAAGGAATCATGGGAATGCAATTAACAAGGTTGACTAGTGGCATTAGGGCTTAGCTTGATGATCAAGCAGGAGAGATGTAAATCCATGTGTTGAAGGGAGAAATCATGTTGTTTTGGATTAATCCAAGCGTAATACAAGCCGGAATTCAAGCAGTTTGATGTTTGAAATGCATATAATAAAGTGATTTGGGTCGGAGTATTTTATATAGGCGCACCCGAATTTATCCTTATTTTTGTTAAGCTAACTTATAAAATTTAGGACTACGAGAGTTGTTGCCCAGTCCACTCCTCTATAGTTCTTCATTTTAGTTTATTAATCTTTATTTATTTATTTATTCATATTTAGCTTCTAGTCTCTTCTTCTTATAGAATGAGGGCTTTCCCACTATAAAACCACACGCAACCGAATACTTGAGGCTAATGAGCTTATTATTTCAGTTTTCTACCTTTCAGGAAATCAAATTGTGTTCTTTCAAGAAATTTGTGGACTTATCAACACTTGTGCTACCTTTCTCTTGTGTTCTTATTGATGCTTGTGTTTGAATCAATTCGATTTGATCCTTACGCTTAGCCATATGGAAGAGAATAAAGAACTTGTGATTTCTTTCCTTATCAGATCTAAAATATTACCTATATTCTCATTTTGTTTGTTTCTTTTGTATCTCTCTTTCTAATCTCTATATAGTATGTTAGTTTTGTTTTATATGGGGAGCATAAACACGAGTGTCATGTGAATACGCATGGAAGCAAGAATTATAGGCACCGATCCAATGCTTTAACAAATGCGAAAAAGGAAATTTGTTGATCATGTATTGATATCATTCTTCGAAGGGTCATGGAGAAATCTTATAGATGAAATAAACGCTACGAACGGAGGCATGCCCAAATATTCTAACTCAGGATTTGTACCATTAGGATCTTCATCCTTCCTTATTCCTCTGGGCACGAGGACTCTTGATGACGCAAGGTTAGGCATAAGGAATTATGGGAATGTAATTAACAAGCTTGACCGATGGCTTTAGGGGTTAGCTTGATGATCAAGCAGGAGAGATGTAAATCCACGCGCGTAAAGGAGAAATTAGGTTGTTTTCGATTAGTCCAAGCCTAATACAAGCCAAAATTCGAGCGCTTTGATGTTGAAATGCATATAATGAAATAATTCGGGTATGAGTGTTTTTAGGTAGGCCCACACTATTTTACCCTTATTTTTATTAAGTTGGCTTATAAAATTTAAGACTACAAGACTTGTTGCCAGTCAACTCTTGTCTTGTTCTTGATTTGACTTTAGTTTATTAATATTTATTTATTTATTTATATTTAGCTTCTAGCCTCTTCTTCCTATAGGATGAGGGCTTTCGTACTATAAAATCGCAAGCAACCGAATACTTGAGGCTAATGAGCATATTATTTCAGTTTTCTACCTTGTAGGAAATCAAGTTATGGGTTCTTTCAAGAAATTTGTGGACTTATCAACACGTAGCGAGCATAGACTTATCCCTTACATCATTCCTTTCTCTTGTGTTCTTTGTTTACGCTTGTGTTTAAATCAACTCAATTTGATCCTTATGCTTAGCCACATGGAAGAGAACAAAGAACATGTGATTTCTTTCCTTATCGGATCTGAAATCGTACCTATATTCCCTTTTTTTTATTTCTTTTGTGTCTCTCTTTCTATTCTCTATCTAGTATGTTGGTTTAGTTTTATATGGGGAGCATAAACACGAGTGTTAAGTGAAAGTAGGTGGAAGCGGCAATCATAGGCACTGATCCAATGCTTAGAGGAATGGGAAGAAAGAAAATTAGTTGATCGTATACTGATATCATTCTCCAAATTATCATTGAGGAATCTTTCAGAGGAAAGAGGGAACACCAAGAATAGAGGCATGCCCAAATCTTTTGACTCAGGATTTGCACCATTAGAATCTTCATCCTTCCTTCTTCCTCTAGACACGAGCAACTCTTGATAACGCAAGTTTAGGCGTAAGAAATCATGGCAACGCAATTAACAAGCTTGACTAGTGGCATTAGCACTTAGCTTGGTGATCAAGCAGGAGACATAAATCCAGGCGCGTAAGGGAGAAATCAGGTTATTTTTTATTAATTCAAGCGTAATACAAGCCGAAATTCGAGTACTTTGATCTTGAAATGCATATAATTAAATAATTTAGATAGGAGTATTTTTAGGTAGGCCCACAACAATTTTACCCTTATTTTTATTAAGCTGGCCATAAAATTTAAGGCTACGAGAGTTATTGTCCAGTCAACTCCTCTCTTGTTCTTAATTTGATTTTAGTTTATTAATCTTTATTTATTTATTTATTCATATTTAACTTCTAGTCTCTTCTTATGGGCATACCTCATAACACCCCGGCCCAAATTACATAATTATATGCATCCCAAAAATCAAAACGCATGCATTCCTACTTAGATTAATTGAAAACAACATGATTTCTCCTTTACGCGTGTGGATTTGTATCTCATCTTACCAAATCATCAAATCACACCCCAATGCGATTGGTCAAACTTATCAATTGCATTCCCATAATTCCTTATGCCAATCCTTGTGATGGAGATCCTAGTGCTTTACAAACCCATCGAAGCAAGATCCTCTATATATGGGGAGTGGTCCAATCACAAGAGTAAGAGCCAAGAAGATTAAGGATGCAGTGGCCTTATTCGCTCAAGCCTTAGTGACAACTCACATTATGGAAGAACAAGTCTCAAATAAGCCTAATGAGCCAGATTGTGTCTTGATGATTCAAGTTAATGAGAATGGGCTTCAAGAAGCTTGACTCTTTATTAATTTCCCCTTGGACTGAAACTACTACTTATTTAACTTTTTATGTATTTTGGCCCTTGAGTGTTTTATTACTTTAAAACTCTATATCTTTGGGCCTTTTTCATTACTTGTTTAGTTTGGGCCTCTAGTTATATTTATTAGATTAATTCTAAGTATGGGCCACCCTTTACATTTGGCACAACACTCATTAGTTTGTTTAAACCCTAAGTATTCACTATAAATACTTAAGGGTTATCATCTTGTAAGACTTTAACTTTGATTATAATTTGATACTTGAGAGTGTTCTCCTTCTAAGTTCTTGCAAGGACTTATTGTTTTGAACATTGTAACTTTGTTGATTGTTGATTGATAGCTAAGGGTTCCTTCAATAGATTGTTGTGACTTTTTAGTTGTGTATCCTTTATCATTCTTACCTCTCTAGTCGAAACCATTCTTACCCAAAGACCTTAAAACATAATTCTCTTTCTTACCTCTTTTTTTCTAATCAAGATACACAAAAATAAAAAATAAAAACAAAACCAAAAAACAAATTCGTTTCTTCTTTTCTTTTCTAATTGAAAACCTTAAACACATCAAAAACCAAAGTCATTTGCTTTTCTTCTTTCTTTCTTATACAAGAACAAAAACAAGCCTTCTTTTCTCAATCCTAGCCTCCAATCTCATTCTAAGAACAAAGGATTGAGGTACTTCTTCTTCTTTCATTCTACCCGAAATTTCTTAACTCTAATTCTTTCTTTTTTTTTTCTCTAAAACAACTCTTAATTCTCTTTGATAATTTACAAGTTGTGATTAGTAAATGATAAGTGTTTGTAAGAATTTAAGAGCGAGGCAAGTGGTGTGAGATAGTGAGTGCATTAGAAGGTGTGTGCTTAAACACTTGAGAGGAAACACGTATGGGAGTGAATTTTCATTCTAACGTTTCTTGCAGGTAGTTATCATGGACACACATGATGATGATAGACTGGAAGAAGTACATGTAAGACACTTCCGCAAGGATCTTAGCACAGTTGGATGAGTTAAGACTTGAAAGGGATGAGAAACCAAACCGAACACCACCTCCACCTCTACCTAGGAGGCAGAATCAGATTGATGATGATAACGAGGACGATGGCACCTCCAACCAAAACTTTGGACAAGGAAGGAAGGACGGGAACTTGGGATCCATTAAGTTAAGGTCAAACGCGTGTTATAATGCCATAACTTCATATGAGACAAAAAGGTAAAACTTGTTTCTATTGAGTTTACTAATAACGCTAGTGTATGGTGGGATTAATTAGTTATAGCTCAAAGGTGCAACGATGAGGATCCAATATCAATATAGGGAAAGATGAAGAGATTCATGCATAGACAGTTTGTTTTTCACACTATATAGGTAATTGTATAACAAACTTCAGAAACTTGTACAAGGAACTAAGTCTTTGAATGAATCTACCAAGAGATAGAGGTAGTCATGACTCAAGCCAACATAGATGAGAATAGGGAGGCAACAATGGCACGTTTTCTTAATAGGCTTAACCGAGATATTGCCGACCTAGTCGAGCTACAACCTTATGTAGACATGGAAGATCTCCTTCATGGTGCTATTAAGGTTGAGAAAGCAAGTTCAGGCGGGTAACTCTACACCTAAGTTTTCTAATAATCTAATTAGACTAATCAAAAGGGTGGAAGCAGTTTTGGTACCAGCAAGTTGACTTACAATAAAGACGAGTCCATAGATGGTAAAGGTAAAGGGAAAGCAAGTGGTTCGGGATCGTAGATCCAATGCTTTAAGTGCAAAAGATATGGACACAAGCAAGCTGAATGTCCCAATCAAAGAATTATGACAATCATTGAAAATGGTGATATAATGAGTGAAGGTGATGATAGTGATGATGAGCCGGCCTTAGATGATGACACACAAGAAAAGGAGGATGTCGAATATGCTCTTAATCATAAACTCTTTTCTTATATGGCTATGCGTGCTTTGAGTGTATAAGCCAAAGGGGAAGAAGTACAATGTGAGAATATATTCGATACTAAATGTACAATTGCAAATTAATTGTGTAGTATAATTATAGATGGCGGAAGTTGTACTAATGTTGTTAATGCTAGTTTAGTTGATAAACTTTGTTTGAAAACAACTAAACATCCTAAGTCCTATAGATTGCGTTGGTTGAATAATTATGGTGATATTAAGGTCACTAGGCAAGCATTAATTTCTTTCTCTATAGGACGTTCTAAATATCAAGTTTTGTATGATGCGATTCCTATGCAAGCTAGTCATATCTTGTTATAGCATCCTTAGCAGTTTGATAGAAAGATTCTTCATACTAATTGCCATACTTTTACTTTTCAAAACAAACCTATTACTCTTGTACCTTTAACTCCTAAACAGGTCTATAATGACCAAATTCAATTACAGAAATATGAGAGTGCACATGAAAAAAGAAAAGGTGCACGAGCAAAAGGAGAGCTGTGAGAAAAATAATGAGAGGTGTGCGAAAAGAGAGGAAAAAGGAGAGTCTGAGTGCTTGCACAATAATAAAAAAGTAAGGCACAAGAAAAAGGAGAGTCTAGTGAAAAAGTGAACAAAAATGAGTAAAAAGTCAATTTCTATGCCAAAGAGGTTGATGTATGAAAAGCCTACTTGCCTAAGAAAAGAATGCTTATGCTTATTTTTAAAGGTGCCATGTTATCTTTTTCTAACTCTAAGCTTGAGGATTTGCCTCAAAGCATTAAGACTCTTCTGTAGGATTTTGATGATGTGTTTCCGTAGGAGATTCCACATGGATTGCGGCCTGTTAGAGGAATTGAGAATAAGATCAATTGTATACCTGGTGCACAAATACCTAATCACCCTGCATATCGAAGCAACCCGGAAGAAACTAAGGAATTATAATGGCAAGTGGAAGAGTTGCTTTCCAAAGGGTTGATTAAATAGAGTACAAGCCTATGTCTTTTACCTATTCTTTTGGTGCCCATGAAAGATGGATCTTGGAGGATGTGTGTCGACTGTCGCGCCATGAAAAAGATTACAGTAAAGTGTTGTCATCCAATTCCTAGATTAGATGATATGTTAGAAGAATTACATGGTGCTAAAATCTTTTCTAAAATTAATCTTAAATCTGGATATCATCAAATACGCATGAAATTAAGGATTAGATGGAAAACTGCTAATATGGAACCTCCATGAATAAGCTTGAGAACCCCATTTTTGAATTACAGACCCCCAACACATTAACATCAAAACCCTAGAAACAAATTTGATTCAATCCCTGAGAAAGGTTAGAAAATAGATTACTTAAAAAGATGATCAAGAATTAGAATTTAGAAAACTTGTTCCTAAATCCCAATTTTGAAACACTCCATAAGAAGATGATTAATCTACTTGAATATTTCTTAAGAATGCATTCTACACAAGAACACAAAGACAAAGCAAACAAGCTTTAAGTTAAAAATACCAATTATCATTCAACTTTGAACTAAATTTCCAAATCAAAATTCGTACTAGCCTTATATAAGCCTTAAAAAACCCTAAATCTTAACTAATAAGGATTTACATCTCATATAGGATAAAGATAACCATCCTAACTAAAAAAGATAACTTAAATGATGTCCTAACTAGGGTAAATAACATGTGTAGCTGCACAACTTAAGTAAAGAAACCTTTAATTTACTTAAATCCTGCATATGGGCCTTAAAACATAAGCTAAGTTAGACCCAAAGTCTTCATATGCTCCAATTCATCAGCTTTGGTCTTTTTGAGCCCAAATAAAAGATTAAGTAAGCCCATTAAACACTTGAACTTGTAATACATGAAGTTGAGTTGGGCCTTCACTTAAACTAAAGCCTTGAACTCCTTGTAATTCCTCTTGGGTCGAATTCATAAGGCCTTGCATGTGTTGAATTAAGGCTTGTTGAAACTTCTTGGATCTTGATCTAGTTATTAGGCCTTGAGGCAATTGTATTGGATCTTTAGCCTCAATAGCTTGACTTTGTTCTTAGGCTTGAAGCTTTGACCGAACTCCTCCATGCTCTTGCTCATCTTCATCAAGTCCATCTTCATGAAATCCATGTAATGGTGGTTGGTCCATATCATTCGCTCTCTCCTTAAGATGATTCGTCCTTGAATCTATACCATCACCTGCATCAAAAGGACTCAAATCAGCAACATTAAAGGTAACACTAACATTATACTCACCTAGAAGGTCCACTTTATAAGCATTGTCATTGATCCTTTTCAAAAAGGACCATCTCCCTTTCGGTTCAACTTAGACTTCCTTTGATATGGAAATCTCTCCTTGCGAAAGTGCACCCAAATCCAATCACCAGTTTGAAATATCATAGGCTTCCTTCCTTTATTGACACGATTAACTACTTGAGCATTTTTCTTTTCAATCCTCTCCTTCACTTGCTTTTGTAGCTTGCACATCAAATCTGCCTTAGTACTTGTATCAACACTCACAAACTTGTTAGGGGGTAAAGGTAATAAATCAATAGGAATAAGGGGACTAAAACCATATACAATATCAAATGGAGAGCAATGAGTAGTGCTATGAATAGCCCAATTGTATGCAAATTCCACAAATGGTAAACAATCCTCCCAAGTCCTAACATTCTTTTGAATGATCGCCCTAAGCAAAGTAATCAAAGTCCTATTCACTACTTCAGTGTTTCTATCGGTTTATGGGTGACATGTAGTAGAAAACAACAACTTAGTACCAAGCTTTCCCAATAACACACGCTAAAAATGACTCAAAAACTTAACATCTCTATCACTAACAATGCTTTTAGGTATTGCCATGTAAATGCACAACCTCTTTAAATAACAAATTAGCAATATTTATGGAATTATCAATTTTATGACATAGCATAAAATGAGCCATCTTACTAAATCTATCAACCACAACAAAGATACGATCACGTCCTTTCCTCGTCCTAGGCAATCCAAGCATAAAATCCATATACATACCAGTCCAAGGTTCACTAGGAATGGGTAATGGAGTACATAAACTATGCGGTTTTAATCTAGACTTAGCCTTTTTACATGTGATGCAATGCTCATAAATTTTATTCATATCCTGTTTCATACAAGGCTAAAGAATTGTTCAAGCGGCATATCATAGGTCCTATTTACACCAAAATGACCTATTAAACCTCCTTCATGTGCTTCCTTAATCAATAATTCCCTTACAGAACACTTAGAAACGCACAATCTATTTCTTTTAAACATGACACCATCAAACAGATAAAAATCATCTAAAGCAGCCCCATTATCACAAGATGCATAGAATCCAACAAAATCATCATCATGTTGATACAATCCCTTAATAAACTCAAAACCTAATAGTTTAGAAGTAAGTGAATTAAGTAAAGTATACCTTCTAGACAATGCATCTGCAACCACATTCTTTTTACCTTGTTTGTATTTGATCATATATGGAAATGTTTGAATAAATTCTACCCATTTAGCATGCCTTGGTTCAACTTATCTTGATCCTTTAAGTGTTTTAAACTTTCATGGTCTATGTTGCCATGTTTGCAAAGCTCAAACTAAAGCATATAATTTCTTGTCATATGTTGGATACTTCAAAGCTGTCCCACTTAATTTTTCACTAAAATACATTAGTGGTCTTTGATCCTGCATTAAAACAGCTCCAACTCCTATACCACTAGCATCACATTCAATTTCAAAGGTCTTATCAAAGTTAGGTAAAGCAAGCAAAGGTTCATTATACAATTTATCCTTAAGTTCATTAAATGCATGTTCTTATGCATCACCCCATACAAATCCAAAAATTTTCTTAACTCATTTAATGTGCAATTATAGTGCTGACAGTCTTAATGAATCTCCCATAGAAACCCGCAAGTCCATGATAGATTCTTACATCACTCGCATTCTTAAGTGTCGGCCAGTCTCTTGTACCTTTTACCTTGTCCTTATCAACCTTAACATCTTGACTAGATACTACAAAACCTAAAAAGATAACCTTCTCGATGCAAAAAATACACTTCTTCAGTTTAGCATACAACTTTTCTTTTTTAAGAATACCTAAATCTAAACGCACATGCATAATATGTTCATCTAAAGATCTAGAATAACTCAAAATGTCATCAAAATAAACAACTACAAATTTATCCAAGTATCCATGCAAAACATGATTCATCAATATTATGGAAGTACTAAGTGCATTAGTAAGACCAAAAGGAATAATAAGCCATTCATACAAGCCATATTTAGTCTTAAATGTTGTTTTCCATCATCCCCAACATTCATGCGAATTTGATAATAACCAGATTTCAAGTCAATCTTAGTAAACAAATAAGAACCATACAGTTCATCAAGCATATCATCTAACCTAGGAATATGATGACAATACTTTATAGTGATCTTCTTGATGGCTCAATAATCCACACACATTCTTTCTTTAGTACAAGAATAACAGGTATGGAACAAGGACTCAAACTTTCTCTTACATAACCTTTATCTAGCAATTCCACCACTTGTCCTTGGATCTTCTTAGTCTCACTCAGATTAGTCTTATATGCTTTGGTCTATTAGGTATGACAGCCCCTAGAATGAAGTCTATATGATGTTCTATACCTCTAATTGGTGGTAAACCACTTGGCTTCTCCTCGGGAAACATATCTTCAAATTACTACAAAACTTCAATAAAAACACTAGGCAAAGATGGATTAAGGTCATTAATGGCAAAATAAGCCCCTCTATACAAAAGTACAAATATAAACTGGTTAGAATACAAAGCTTGCCTAACCTCACTTGCTCTAGCTATTAAGCTCACATTCTTTTCACTTATCTCTCTAGGCCGATTCTTTACTACTTTTTCTTTACTGTAAATCTTTTTTATTTCATTCTCTAAAACACTCTTTTTACTCTCTTTTTCTTTTCTTTTTGGCCTCCACTATCATCTTTTCCATCTTACATTTTTCTTCATATACTTCCTTTGATAAAAGTGGTGTCAATATGGTCTTTCTTCCATCCTTGGTGAATTAATACCTATTGAGGTACCTATCATGCATTGCCCAACTGTCAAATTGCCATGGTCTCCCAAGTAAAATTTCACTAGCATGCAATAGTACTACATTGTACAAGACCTCATCATGATATTTACCAATAGAAAAGCAAATAATTGCTTGCTGGTTTACCTTAACCTCACCACAATCATTAAGCCATTGAAGCTTATATGGATGTGGGTATGGTATGGTAGGCAGCCCCAATCTACTAATCAAGAGAGTACTTACAACATTAATGCAACTCCCATTATCAATAATCACATTACACACCTTGCCTTGTATATGAAATCTTGTGTGGAACAAGTTGTCCCTTTGTTGCTCATTTCAATCTTTTTGATAATACATCTTTCACACACAAGTCACTTATTTAACACTCAAAACAAATCAAAATTAAAATGACACGACAAATAGAACACAAAACTAGACTTAGTGAACACGATTAAGCAAAAAAAATGTAAGAACAAGATGTAATGGAGAATAACTAACCTTAATGAACGAATAACAAAAAGGACAAAATTAAAATACCAAAACTATATATTCTTTAATGTTAGAACTCTAACAATTGACTTAAATAAAGAACTAATAACATGAACTGAATTAAAAGAAAGAACAAAGAAACATAAGAAATCAGAATTGACTAATGAAAATATGAAAGGATAAAACCTGATATAGAGCCAAAGCTTTGATACCAAATGATATGGAACCTCCATGAATAAGCTTGAGAACCCCTTTTGAATTGTGGACCCCCAAAACATTAACATGAAAACCCCAAGAAATAATTTGGTTCAACCGCTAAAAAGGTTATAAAACATATTACTTGAGAGATGATCAAGTATTAGAATTTAAAAACTTGTTCCTAAATCCCAATTTGAAACACTCCACAAGAAGATGATAAATCTACTTGAATATTTCTTAAGCATGCATTCTACACAAGAACATAAAGACAAAGCAAACAAGCTTTAAGGTAAAAATACCAATTATCATTCAAGTTTCAACTTAATTCCCATATCAAAGTTTGTACTAGCCTTATATAGGCCTTAGAAAACCCTAAATCTTAACTAATAAGGATTTCACGTCTCATATAGGATAAAGATAACCATCCTAACTAAAGAGATAACTTAAACAAAATCCTAACTGGGGTAGATAACATTTGACGCCCAACTTAAGTGAAGAAACCCTAATTTACTAAAGTCATGCATATGGGCCTTAAAACATAAGCTAAGTTAGGCCCAAAGTCTTCATATGCTCCAATTCAAGAGTAGCTTTGGTTTTTGAGCCCAAATAAATGATTAAGTAAGCCCATTAAACACTT
This sequence comes from Ricinus communis, assembly GCF_019578655.1. Classification (NCBI taxonomy): domain Eukaryota; kingdom Viridiplantae; phylum Streptophyta; class Magnoliopsida; order Malpighiales; family Euphorbiaceae; genus Ricinus; species Ricinus communis. The sequence continues at coordinate 9,013,503 of NC_063258.1, forward strand.
GGACTTGTAATACATTAAGTTGAGTTGGGCCTTCACTTAAACTAAAGCCTTGAACTCCTTATAATTCCTTTTGGGCCGAATTCACAAGGCCTTGCATGTGTTGAATTAAGGCTTGTTAATACTTCTTGGATCTTGATCTAGTTATTAGGCCTTAAGGCAATTGTATTGGGTCTTTAGCCTCAATAGCTTGACTTTGATCTTGGGCTTGAAGCTTTGGCCGAACTCCTCCATGCTCTTGCTCATCTTCATCAAGTCCATCTTTATGAAATCCATGTGATGGTGGTTGGTCCATATCAAACGCCTTTAAGACTAATTATGGTTTGTATGAGTGGCTAGTGATGCCTTTTATGCTAACTAATGCAATAGTACCTTTATAAGACTTATGAATCATGTTTTGCATCCTTTTATCGGCAAGTTTATTGTTGTATATTTTGGTGACATATTAGTCTATAGCAAATCCATGCATGAGCATTTAGAGCATCTTAGGACTTTATTTGATGTCTTGCAAGGAAAAAAGCTTTATGCTAATCTTGGCAAGTGTGAATTTTGCACTCCTAAGGTAGCTTTTCTTAGATTGGTTGTTAGTGGTAATGGGATTGAGGTACATAAAGAAAAGGTAAAGGCTATTGCTTTTGGCCGACACCTAAGAGTGTGAGTGAGGTGAGATCTTTTCATGGCCTAGCTAGCTTTTATAGGCAATTTGTTAGGGATTTTTCTACCCTTGCTGCCCCTTTAACTAAGGTTATTAAGAAGCATGTAGATTTTAAACTGGGAGAGGCACAAGATAGGCATTTCATGTTTTAAAAGATAAATTGATTAATGCTCCTTTACTTGCTTTGCCTAATTCTGATTCTACTTTTGAGATTGAATGTGATGCTTCTAATGTTGAAATTGGAGCTGCATTGATGTAAGAGGGTAGGCCAATTGCTTATTTTAGTGAAAAGCTTAGTGGGGCAAGCTTATACTATCCCAACTATGATAAGGAGATGTTTGCATTGGTGCGGGCATTGGAGACATGGCAACATTACTTATTGCCCAAAGAATTCGTAATTCATACAGATCATGAGAGCTTAAAGCATTTGAAAGGTCAAAATAAATTGAACAAAAGGCATGCAACTTAGAGTTCATTTATAGAGACTTTTCTTATGTGATCAAATATAAGAAGGGTAAGGATAATGTGGTGGGCTGATGCACTCTCCAAGAGGTATGACTTGATTAACACACTTCATTCTAAATTGATTAGATTTGAATTGCTTAAAGAACATTATCTTGATGATCCTGATGTTGGAAGTGTGTATGATGCATGCGAGCATGGAGCTTTTGATAAATACTATAGGCATGATAGCTACTTGTTTAAGGATAATCGATTGTGTGTGCCTAATTGTTCTATACGAAGATTATTTTTAAAATAATCGCAGGAGGGAGGATTGATGGGGCATTTTGGTGTTGCTAAGACTTTAGATATGTTGCATGAGCACTTTTATTGGTAAAAAATGCGTGTTGATGTTGAGAAATATTGTGCCAACTGTGTTGTTTGTTTACGTGCTAAGTCTAAAAGCAAGCCCCATGAATTGTATATTCCATTGCATATTTCTATTTCACCTTAGATTGATGTTTCTATGGATTTTATCTTAGGATTGCCAAGGTCTAGGCATGGCAATGATAGTATTTATGTGGTGGTTGATAAATTTAGTAAAAGGGCACCCTTTATTACATGTCATAAAGTTGATGATGCATCACATATTGCTTATTTATTCCTTAGAGAAGTAGTATGTTTGCATGGCATGCCTAAGGCTATTGTTAGTGATAAGGATATAAAACTTTTCTCCGATTTTTGGAAGACGTTGTGGACTAAGTTAGGTACTAAACATTATTTTCTACTACTTGTCACCAGAAACGGATGGTCAAACCGAAGTGGTTAATAGAGCATTAGGAGAATTATTGTGTGCTATTATAAAAAAGAATATCAAATCTTGGGAAGATTGCTTACCTCATGTATAGTTTGCATGTAATAGGAGTGTGCATTCATCTACTTATTGTAGCCCTTTTGAAGTTGTTTATAGTTTTAATCCACTAACTCCTTTTGATTTATTACCTTTGCTATTACAAGAGCGAGCTAACCTGGATGGTTCCGAGAAGGCCGAATATGTTTAGCAACCTCATGACAAGGTAAGGTAGCAAATTGTGATTGAGTGTGGTTGCATATGCACAAGGAGAAGCTTCCTCTTCAAAAGCGTTCTAAGTTGCAAGCAAGAGGAGATGAACCCTTCCAAGAGAATAGAGAATTTGTAATTTATCTCCATATCGAATCTGAAAGCCTACCATGTTCTCATTTTGTTTGTTTCTTTTGTGTCTCTCTCTCTAATTTATATCTAATATGATAGTTTGGTTTTACTTAGCGAGCATAAACAAGAGTGTTGAGTAGACAAATGCAAAAAAGAATATTAATTGATTGAGTATTCATATCATTCTCTGAATGATTGTAGGTGAATCTTTTAGGGGAAAGAGGAAATAGTGAGAATCGAGGCATTGCCTAGATATTCTTAATCATGAGATGCACCATTGGGATCTCCATCATTATTTGCTCCTCTAAGGACAAGGACTCGATAACATAATGATTGAATAAGGAATCATGCGAAGGAATTGATAGGCTTGGCATTGAGGATTACGTAGATGTCACACCTCATCTCATGTAGCCTGAGATGGACATTTAAAACCAAATGCTTTCTAAAATCTTTTTAGTTTAGTTGAATTATAATACACTTACATATGTATATGTAATAATGTATTTAAAATCATAATTCAAAATAGATAATTTTTTAAAATGATGTTTCATTTTAAAATGATGTTTCATTACAATGACTATAACTAGAAATACCTTTCTTAAATATTATTAAATAAGTTAAAGTACAAAGTTTGCCTTTAAACATTAACTTTATAACATAGCCTTTTACATGTACATAACCACCATGGTATGAAACAAGGATGAATATTTTTGTACAAGTTACAATGAGTATGTATATGACTCCTTAAATGAGAAATGTTGACCAACTTTACTCTCGCCTTTAATCACACTTACTAGCTCAACCACCAACTATCAAGCCTTGCTTCTTGAATAAAATTTATAAAAGATTACAATAGTATAAAAGTACTCAATGGATAGATATACAAGGAGAAAATAATTTGGATAACTGTAAGAAGAAGACCACATAATTATACAAAATATATAATGATACAATGCAAATATGCATAGTTCTTTAGATTATTTTAGTTTTAATTTCATTTGATTTTACTAGGTTTGTGTGCTTATTTGTTTATAAAGGTGTTATTTATATTTGGTTTATGTTTATGATTGATTGTGTGTGTTTTATACATGTTTTTAGGCTCAAAATGTGCATGAAAAGAACTTGGAATCATTTGGTATGAAGTGTGAAGCTTGAAGAGTCTAATTGGAGCCTTAGTAGATCTTGACGAGTCATCACAGGAAGACCCGAGTGACGAGTCGGCACCGTCTTGACGAGTCCCCAAGAGTTGCAACTTTTCCTAGTTTGAGCAGTTTTCGTCTTTTGGTCATAACTTTGTCTACAGACATCCAAATGAGGTTATTCAAGTTGCTCTAGAAAGATAACAGAATTTTCTACAACTTTCAAGAAGAAACTATCTAGTGATAAAGTCATCTGGTAGACGAAAATGCCCTTAAAATTACAGAATCTGCAAGGAGGGTGACTTTTCATGTCAAAAGGTGCCTTTTCCATTTCTACACGAATAATAGCCTTTAGAAACATATAAAATAAGTGTCTTTGGCTCTGTTTTAGGAACGAGAAAATAAATATAGATATAGAGCATAGTTTTTAATAAAAGTATTAAATTTTAGAAATCATTGCAAAGACTTTGTTCTAGTTTTTGAGAATTAACTAGAAGGAAACCAAGTCAAGAAGCAAGAAAAGAAGATTGATCTACAGAACACGTGCTAGAAGACTTAAAAGGGTTTATCTATTGATTTTCTTCTATATACCTTTCCTATCTTGCAATTGATTTTCTCTTACTGTTCTCTAATATGTGTCTTGGCTAAGTCTTTGTATGGGATTTACAATGATAAATTAATTAAGAACAATATTTTTATCTTATGTTATTTATGATTTAATTTCAATTAGTGCTCATTCATCTTATGTATGCTTGATCACCATATGTAACTTGTTAATCAAATTATTCACAAAGAGATTTGGAGTAATTTGGTGGAACGTAATTGATATTACTTAAGAATTGAATTTGGCTTGGATACAAGGCATTCATCTTAAGAAAATAAGAATTAGTATAATGTGTTAATGATTTTCTCTTACCTCTGCATTGCCATGAAAATGAATGTAGACTCTAAGAGGAAATACCTTTAATTGACAATGAGAATTGCCTTTAAAGACTATACTAATTTCCAATCAATATGTTTTATGATAATAGTGTTCAAAGATCTTATTTGATTGTGATTTATGATTTTCCCATATAAATATATTGTTATAACTTGTGTGAATACTTAAGTAATTAGTTAGTATTTAAATTTCCTTATTTGTTTTAATTACTATTATAATTTTTATTTATTTTGCTTATCCATCTTAGTACCTAACCAGTTAATACAAAGTTTACCCCAACTCCCGAGTGTTCGACACCCTTCTTGCTCCATACTAAGTCCTAGAGACTAGGGTATGTAATTTGTCCCACTACAAATTTTGGCGCCATTGCCGGGGAGTTGAATAGTAATTTTTATTAACTTAGGATAGAGAAAGGTTATTTTAGGCCTTGTTTTTGTTTTTTTCTATTTTTTTTATTTTCTTTTTATATTCTTCATTTTTATATTTTATTTTTGTTATTGTTATTTGTTTAGTTTAATTTATCAATTGTGAATTAACATGCTTACTAGAAGTACTAGTGATAATAATTTGAACTTTGATCCTAACATTGATTTAACTATACGTGCCTTACGCAGGGAATAAAGGCAAAGAAGAGAGAACCAACCAAATTTTAATAACATGGCTCACTAGAAAGGAGAACGTAGCGATTTTGTAATGCCCGACATCTCAAGAAGTTTAGGAGGTATTGTGGCTCTGGCTATTGCTAACAACAATTTTGAGATCAAGCCAAGTATCATCCAAATGGTGCAAAATAATCAGTTTGGAGGTTTACAAGGGGAAGATCCTTATGCCCACATATTAACTTTCCTTAATTTGTGTGCAACTTTCAAGATCAATTATGTAACGGATGTAGCAATAAGGCTCAGACTCTTCCTATTTTCGGTTAGGGATAAAGCACAACTTTGGCTTGTTAGTTTGCAAAATGAATCAATCAGAACGTGGGACCAATTGAAGCAAGCATTTCTTCACAAATATTTTCCGCCATATAAAATGGCCAAGTTTTGCAATGAGATCACTACTTTCAAGCAAAATGGAAGTGAGACAATCTATTCAGCTTGGTAGAGATTTAAGGAACTCCAAAGGCAATGTCTACATCATGGCTTGCCGGATTGGATGATTCCTCAAATTTTCTATAATGGGCTGACGAATGAAAACAGAAATATAGTGAATGCAGCAGCCGATGGAAAATGGATGGATAAAACGGCTAGAGAAGTCGTTACCTTAGCTTGAAGAACTTGCATCTCAAGGATACATGGGTGATGAAACAACTATGGCAAAAGCAAGAGGAGTTTTGGAGCTTGACACAATTAAAATGCTGAATGCAAAGGTATGCTCTCACCCGGTTTGGTAAGTAGAAATCAAATTAATTCTTCAGGAAAGTATTAATATTGCTTATGAGTCTTATGGAGGATCCTATTCATATTCTCAATGTAATTCAAGTACAAACGATGATGTGAACTACATGCAAGGGGGTTTTCACCAAAGAATGGGGCTGAATTCTAACACTTATAACCCTCAATGGAGGAACCATCCCGGTTTCTAACCCCATCCTCTCAATTAAACCCTCCATATAACCTAAATACCAAACCTCAATACCCACCGGGATTTTCCATGAAACAAACAAACCTTTAATCCTACCCATCCTAAACCTACTCTTGAAAATCTTATGGAGAAATTTTTCAACCAACAAATGTCTATAAACAAACAAAATGAGGAGCAATTTAAGTAGCTAAACTCTAAACTTGAGCAGCTTGCTACTCATAACCGCATCCTTGAAACCTAAATTGCCCAACAAGCCTCTTCCTCCAACACTAAACCTTTGGAAAAGCTTCCTAGCCAACCAGAGAATGTACAAAAAGAGTCTTATCAAGTAATTACCTTGTGTAGTGGTAAGGAGGTTAAAAAGGATATCAATAAGAAAAAGAGAGTGGTTAATGATGATGATAATGGGGTAGAGATTGAGGAAGTGGATGTTAGAAGTAAAGATGATAATAAGTGTGCAAAGAAAGGTAATAAGGAAGATGCCATACCATCAATGAATGATGAACCAATAGTAGATGTTAAACCTCTTCCTTTTCCTCAAAGGTTCATGAAGCATAACTTGGATAAACAGTTTGGTAAATTCCTTGATTATCTCAGGGAAATTACTATCACTATACCATTTGTGGATGCTATTAGGGACATGCCAGCTTGGGGTAAATTTTTGAAGGATATTATTAGTTATAAGAGTAAGCTTGAAGATTATGGCTTAGTATCTCTTATTGAAGAATCCAAGGCTATGTACTCTAAGTCTCCACCAAAGCTTAAGGATCCGAGTTCATTTCAGTTCCTTGTGCAACAGGAGGTACACATTTTGATAAAGCTTTATGTGATATTGGTGCTAGTGTTAGTCTTATGCCTTACTCTATTTAGAAAAGGCTCAATTTGGATGAATTAAAGCCTATTAATATGTGTCTTTCCATGGCGGACAAATCTATCACATATCCACTTGGCATTTTAGAAACTATGCTAACAAAGTGGGAACTTTATAATACCAACTAACTTTGTTGGAAATGGAGGAAGATCTTGAGATCTCAATTTTGTTTGGAAGACCATTTTTTATGATAGTAGGAGCAATTATTGATATGAAGAGAGGAAATATCACATTAGAGGTGGATAATGAATGTATGGAATTTGATGTGCTGAATATTATGAAGTCAACACCTGTAGAAGTGGCAAGTAGAATTGATTCTATTGATGTTATTGGCGAATGTATTGAAGAAGTAATTCATGAGTGTTTGAGGCAAGATTTTACGGAGCTATCCAGGATGTAAGAAGCTAATGAGTAGATTTTGGAGGTAGCTCCATATCAACTTTCCCATAGGACATCAAGATTTGAACCTTTAAGTAGAGAGGATGATCCAAAGGATACTACATCAAATGAAGAAGTCAAGATGGAGCTCAAGCCCCTACCGTCAAACCTAAGATATGCATTTCTTGACTCTAACTTTAAATTTCCTTTTATTGTTAATTCATCTTTGCTTAGTGATAATATTGATGCCTTATGTGATGAGTTGCCTAATCATAAAAATGCCATTGGTTATTCTATAAAGCGATTTAAAGGGTATTAGCCCTAATGTCCGTATGCATAGAGTTCTTTTAGAGGACCACGCTAAGCCTTCTATTGAAGGTCAAAGCGGTTAAACCCCACTCTCAAAGAAGTGGTGAGAAAAGAGGTAACTAAGTTGCTTGATAATGGAATCATATATTCCATTAGTGATAAGAAATGGGTGAGCCCCGCTCGGGTTGTACCACGGAAGGGAGGCTTAAGCATTGTTAGGAATTAATCTAATGATTTAATACCTATTATAATTGTCACGGGATGGTGTATCTGTAATGACTATAGAAAATTAAATAAAGCAACTAGGAAGGACCATTTTCCATTGCCTTTTATCGAACAAGTCTTTAAGAGACTAGCCAACTTTTCTTATTTTTGTTATTTGGATGGACCCAGTGGTTTCTATCAAATTCCTATTCATCCCGAGGATCAAGCTAAAACCACCTTTGCATGTCCCTATGGTACTTTTGCTTTTAGGCGTATGCCTTTTGGTTTATGTAATGCACTTGCAACTTTCCAAAGATGCATGTTTTCAATATTTAGTGATCTACTCGATAATTGTGTAAAGGTTTTTATGGACGACTTGGTGTTTATGGTACTAATTTTTCCAACTGTCTAGACAATCTATCTAAAGTTCTTGATAGGTGTATTGAGCATGGAATACCCTTGAATTGGAAAAATGTCAACTTTATGACACAAGAGGGAATCGTTCTTGGTCATTCGGTTTCAAAGAGAGGCATTGAAGTTGATAAGGCAAAGATAGAAGTAATTGAAAATTTGCCACCTCAGAAGAGTGTTAAAGATATAAGAAGTTTAAGTTGGACATGCAGGTTTCTATCAAAGATTTATCAAAGACTTCTCCAAGATAGCAAGGCCATTATGTAAGTTACTTGCTAAAGATGCTATTTTGAGTTTGATGAAGTTTGCCTCGGTGCATTTGAAACTTTAAAAAGCTCTTGTTTCCGCACCCGTCTTGCAACCACCTCATTAGGAGAAACCATTTGAAATAATTTGCGGTGCTAGTAACTTTGTGTTTGGGGCTGTTTTGGGTCAAAGAGAGGGAAGGTAAGCCTTATGTGATTTACTATGATAGCAAATTACTTGATGATGCTCAAATCAACTACACCACTATAGAAAGGAGTTGCTTGCTATCTTTTATGCATTTGACAAGTTTAGAGCGTATCTTGTAGGGCAAAAGGTGATTGTTTATTCAGATCATCCTACTCTTAAGTATCTTCTAAGCAAGAAGGACGTAAAACCTAGACTTTACGGTGGATTTTGATGCTTCCAAGAGTATGATTAGGAAGTGAGAGACAAGAAGGGTAGTGAGAATCTTGTTGTGGATCACCTATCAAGGATTGATCAAGACGGACTAAAGAGGATGGTTTCCCGATTAATGACACATTTCATGATGAACATTTACTAAGTGTGGTATCAAAGGAACTTCCATGGTTTGCGGATATTGTAAATTATCTTGTGAGTAGTGTTCTTCCTTATGAGTTAGATTATCGACAAAGGAAGAAATTTCGCATGATATTAAATTCTATTATTGGGAGGAGCCTTTTGCTTTACAAGAGAAGTGTCGATTGTTTAATTCGGAGATGCATTCCTCAAGATGAAGCTCAAGATGTTTTGAGACATTGTCATTCCTTGGATGTTGGAGGACACTTCGGTGCAATAAACGGCATCTAAGGTAATACAATCTGGTTTTTGGTGGCCAACTTTATTTAAAGATGCTAGAGAGTTTGTTCTTATATGTGATAGATGTCAAAGAATGGGCAACATTACTAAGAAATATGAGATGCCCTTAAAAGGAATCCTTGAAGTCGAACTCTTTGATGTTTGGGGTATATATTTCATAGGTCCATTTCCTAGCTCTTTAGGCTATAAGTATATTCTGGTCATGGTGGATTATGTTTCAAAATGGGTGGAAGCATTACTTGCCAGTTATATTGATGCTAAAGTGGTCGAGAAGATGCTTAAGAAAATTATTTTTCCTAGGTTTGGTACTCAGGGCATTAATTAGTGATGGAGGTTCCCATTTTGTAATCATATGATTGAGGCTCTCTTAAAGAAGTATGGAGTACCATACAAGGTTGCAACTCCCTATCATCCACAAACAAGTGGGCAAGTTGAGATCGTGATAGAGATTCAATGGATCCTAAAGAAAGCGATTGTCTTCTTCATGAAAGGATTGGGCATTAAAGCTTGATGACGGCATGGGCGTATAGGTAGACCTTTAAAACCCAGTTGGCCTTACTCCTTCTCAATTAATTTACAGGAAGTCATGTCATCTCCCCATTGAATTAGAGCATAGGGCATATTAGGCAACAAGGACTTTGAATTTTGATTTGAGGAAGGCCGGTAGGAAGAGGTTACTTCAACTTAGCGAATTGGATGAGTTAAGAATGAATACTTATGAGAATGCAAAGTTATATAAAGATCATACTAAGTTGTGGCATGATAAGCATTTATTTAAGAAGGAATTTCATGAAGGTTAGCTTGTTCTCCTTTTTAATTCAAGACTTAAGTTATTTCCAGGAAAGTTGAGGTCACGATGGTCGGGTCCATTTAAAGTTATCAAAGTTTATCCTCATGATGCGGTTGATCTTGCCAACGCAAAGAGGGAAATTGTTAAGGTAAATGGACATCGTCTTAAACCCTACTTGATCGGTGATGCAATTGATACGGGCTGCTCTATCCCTCTATCTACACCATAATCAAATTGAGGTAAGGCCAAGCTATAGACCCTTAAATTTAGCATGGTAAGATTAACACATTTATTTCCTTAACTTTAATATATATTTTTACATTCTTTGCTTTTATTTCATTTTACTTAGAGTCATTACTTCACTTTTTTAACCCTTATTTATCATATTATTTTTGCTTTAGATTACTTTCTTTGCCTATTTAGGTTTAAGTGCCTTAGCATTGTTTTTAAAATGTAGGTGGCGATAGCATTGTTTTAAAATGTAAGGTGGCGAGTCGAAATCACGAGTTGGCGACTCATAATAGAAAGATTAGGTGACAAGTTGTCACACGTTGACGACTAATCACGGAAGGCTTTGGTGAGAGTCATCACCGCATTGGCGACTCGTTCACTCACATTAATATTATACTTGCATTATCGTATATTTTTTCCTTTTTATTGTTCATTAATTCTCTTTATTCTATTTATTCCTTGCCAAA